>NW_013674277.1:8844-13371 GCF_000517525.1 Limulus polyphemus | reverse complement strand
GATATATCAATGTAAGAGATATATAATGTGTAAGATATATCAAATGTAAGAGATATATAATGTGTAAGATATATCAAATGTAAGAGATATATAATGTGTAAGATACATCAAATGTAAGAGATATATAATGTGTAAGATACATCAAATGTAAGAGATATATAATGTGTAAGATACATCAAATGTAAGGGTTAAGTTAGGTATGTTGAGTGGGGGGGCGTATCAAGTGTAACGAGTAGGTTATGAATATTTCGGGGCAGATCAAGTGTAATAGGAAGGTTCATAGTGTAAAGAACAGATGAAATGTAAAAAAAAAAGTAATTATGAATTTTCATAATATTAAGTATAACGGATAACATCTGGTACGCGTAAGATACATTAAGTATAACGAGTAAGTCATGAATATTATCCAGTGTAATTAGTGAGTTCTTAATGCTCAAAACATATGAAGAGCACGTGTGCAACTACCATTAATATACCGTATTCGTGATGTAAGGAAAACACATAGGTTCAATAAAATAACCCTATAACCCAAGTTTGCCCCTGAAGAAGAAAGCGCTCTGGTTATAGGGTTATGTGTTTTTGTATTAAGATACCGCATTTATTAGAGGGCAAAATGATCGTATCATGACCCTTTGTAATGAAAAACACATTTCATCAGTCTATAGTATAATAGTTCCTGTGATCAAACTCTTGTAAGTAGCCATATCTAATATCGCTGAGTGTAAAGTTCCATTTTGTACAATTTACTGTTTCTGATACAGTCTTTCCTACGGCAGGCCTCAACTTGACTGGATGTAAGTAGCCATATCTAATATCGCTGAGTGTAAAGTTCCATTTTGTACAATTAACTGTTTCGGACACATCTTTCCTACGGCAGGCCTCAACTTGACTGGATGTAAGTAGCCATATCTGATATCGCTGAGTGTAAAGTTCCATTTTGTACAATTAACTGTTTCTGATACATCTTTCCTACGGCAGGCCTCAACTTGAGGTGGATGTAAGTAGCCATATCTAATATCGCTGAGTGTAAAGTTCCATTTTGTACAATTAACTGTTTCGGACACATCCCTCCTACGGCAGGCCTCAACTTGACTGGATGTAAGTAGCCATATCTGATATCGCTGAGTGTAAAGTTCCATTTTGTACAATTAGCTGTTTCGGACACATCTTTCCTACGGCAGGCCTCAACTTGACTGGAATCACTGTTACATCTTATACTGTTTTCCTTATTTGTTTTAAAGGTTTTTATGCAGATTTATGAATATATTTCTATTTCCGTTCTTTCTTATAGCTGATTGATCAACTAACATTTCTGAGAAATACTCTTACCTAGTATAAAGATTTCAAGTTGACAAAGCGTCACAATCAATGAGGCATAAGAATACCTAAACGCACAAATCTGTTTCTAATAATGATAAATAGGAGTAAAGAAAAGGTACAGGAGAAGAGAAGGCAAGATTTCTACGTGACTAAGTGTCTATATTTCAGCAGTATCATTACATTATTTTTAGTTTATTTTCGTTTTGAAATCTTTTTTCTATTACGCTTTCAGTGGTAAGAGTTGATCCTTTCAAGACACCAGATTTCTTTGGACTCATGTTTTCTGCCTTCTGACTTTAACAAACGTGCTACCAAAGCTCTGAAACAAGATTCCACAACGTTGTGGTAGTTTCTTTGGCTTGTCAAGCAGTGTTTATCTAACAACTAAAAGCTGGTACTTTAATGCAGGATAATTCTCTAGTTAGTAAATTTTTCCTGCTCTGTCAGAAATTAGTTGCTAGAAAACACAACAGGGAAATACTTATAACATATATATTTACCATTAACGAGTAAGACTAGGCATGTAACGAGAGGGTTACTGATTATATGTCACCTGGAACTTAAATATTAAACCACAATTTAAACTTTCAGCAAGCACAGAGAGCGATGAAAAGCAGGTTATCTATATTGACTTGAATAATTTGTATTAGTCTTGAGATTTGTAATATTGAAAATTGCAAATAAAAACGTATCTATAAAGTGACTAATTAAGATCTCTCCTATATTAAATAATGCCTCTTAATATCTAATTATAACTTAAACTATTTTATACCAACTATGAGTAAAAGTTATGTAAGCAGAAATATTAAATATGTAGTTGTTAAATAGCCTTATTTAATGACAATCTTCTTGAGTGTATTGTCCGAAAACTGTTTCACACGAACACATACACACTACAGACTGTAATAGTGTATCGTCGTTGTTTAACACGAACACATACACACTACAGACTGTAATAGTGTATTGTCGTTGTTTAACACGAACACATACACACTACAGACTGTAATAGTGTATCGTCGTTGTTTAACACGAACACATACACATTACAAACTGTAATAATGTATTGTCGTTGTTTAACACGAACACATGCACACTACAGACTGTAATAGTGTATTGTCGTTGTTTAACACGAACACATGCACACTACAGACTGTAATAGTGTATCGTCGTTGTTTAACACGAACACATACACACTACAGACTGTAATAGTGTATTGTCGCTGTTTAACACAAACACATACATATTACAAACTGTAATAATGTATTGTCGTTCTTTAACACGAACACATACACACTACAGACTGTAATAGTGTATTGTCGTTGTTTAACACGAACACATACACACTACAGACTGTAATAATGTATTGTCGTTCTTTAACACGAACACATACACACTACAGACTGTAATAGTGTATTGTCGTTGTTTAACACAAACAGATACACACTACAGACTGTAATAGTGTATTGTCGTTGTTTAACACAAACAGATACACACTACAGACTGTAATAGTGTATCGTCTTGGCAAATGATATCAAAACAAATAATTTCTTTAAGGTAGCAACTGTTAGATCAAAACCTTAATCATGATAGTTATACAATCTCGAATCAAGTACATATAACGTAGTAAACTTTTTAGCGAATCGTCATTTATAATAAGAGATACACTAGTGGCATTATATTAAAATAAGATACGAATTCGTTAAAAAAAATGTCAGTAAAACACTTGAAGAAATACGATACAAAAAAGTTGAAATGTTTTTCTGTCATTACGATAAAACAGCAGAATTTTTATCCCAACCAAGTAATGCTTCTCTAAGCATTTCAAGCATAGCGGTAAAACCTATACATTAGGTAAAAAATCTTCTTGAAATACAGTTTTCAGAACTGTTTTTTACTAAATATCTGACTTTTTAGTAATTGTTACATTACGTAGAGAAATGGCTTACCGAAATGTGAGAACGGTCAGCGGTCTATAAGATTTATGACTTAAAGGGTCAGCCATAGGTTTTCCCCAAAAGTCATTAAAAAATAATCTCCATATTGACGTGTGACCCAAAACGTCGGGGTTTCTGGTGATGGCCACAATATCATCGTGCACAAAATCTCCACCTAGTGAGTTCAGGTAACACAGAATGGCCACCAGTCCCACCGTCACGTACATGATCATGTCGTGAATGTAAAATAGGTTTTTAAACTCGAAACGTGAGCCACTTTTCTTAAGAAGACTCGCGAACTTCTTAAGGAAACGACCACTACTCCACCTCATTTTCCCGCCGGCATCAACAGTCTTTTTAACCGATGCAGCTTTCCTCGGAACCTCGATCGAGCAGCCGCTACGACTCATGCTGTTGAGATGCTTGTTAGACGAGGTTAGCCTCCACTGTAAGGAAACTTACCACTCCTTAACGTTACAATAGGATTCCGTTACTTATGTGGTCGGCCAAATCCTTACACTCCCGAGTCCGGGCCGTCGCAGTGGCGTTTCTAAAGCCTGGCGCGATGTCGACATAGATAGTTCGATCAATTCACCAAAGGTAGGTGTCTGAAATAGCCCTTAGTCATGTGACGTGACGATTGTCTGCCCAATCACTAACCCCACCTGGAAGGAAATCTCGGAAACAACTGAAACCTGGGAAACGAAAGCGAAAAGGGACGTTCACACTAAATTAAAGATCCACACGACATAAAAAATAAAAGATTCAACACTATTAAAGTTTCATCTGGACAGATGTGTTCTACTGGTATCACTTTAGTTTAGTTTGATAATAGGAACAATAGTGTAAGCTTAGTTTAATAATAGGAACAATAGTGTAAGCTTAGTTTAATAATAGGAACAATAGTGTAAGTTTAGTTTGATAATAGGAACAATAGTGTAAGTTTAGTTTGATAATAGGAACAATAGTGTAAGTTTAGTTTGATAATAGGAACAATAGTGTAAGCTTAGTTTAATAATAGGAACAATAGTGTAAGTTTAGTTTGATAATAGGAACAGTAGTGTAAGTTTAGTTTGATAATAGTTCACGTGTGTTCATGTTGTGTCTGATTTTTTAGTTCACGTGTGTTCATGTTATGTCTGATTTTCAGTGGACGTGTGTTCATGTTTTGTCTGATTTTTAGTTGATATGTGTTCATGTTTTGTTTGAATTTTAGTTGACATGTGTTCATGTTATGTCTGATTTTTAGTTGACGTGTGTTCATGTTATGTCT
>NW_013674277.1:0-7859 GCF_000517525.1 Limulus polyphemus | reverse complement strand
CTGATTTTCAGTGGACGTGTGTTCATGTTTTGTCTGATTTTTAGTTGACATGTGTTCATGTTTTGTTTGAATTTTAGTTGACATGTGTTCATGTTATGTCTGATTTTTTAGTTGACGTGTGTTCATGTTATGTCTGATTTTTTAGTTGACGTGTGTTCATGTTGTGTCTGATTTTTTAGTTCACGTGTGTTCATGTTATGTCTGATTTTTTAGTTCACGTGTGTTCCTGTTATGTCTGATTTTTTAGTTCACATGTGTTCATGTTTTGTCTGATTTTTAGTTGACATGTGTTCATGTTTTGTTTGATTTTTAGTTGACGTGTGTTCATGTTATGTCTGATTTTTTAGTTGACGTGTGTTCATGTTATGTGTGATTTTCATTGGGCGTCTGTTCATGTTTTGTCTGATTTTCAGTTGACATGTGTTCATGTTAAGACTGATTTTTAGTCCGTAAGTTTCCACCATCACAAAGGTCTATCGCTGCTCTGTTCGCCAGCAACATTTACTTGAGCCTCATAAGGGCTGGTATTAAATTAACGAGATTGGTATACATAACTAAATGACAGTAGTGTAGAACCATCCCAGTGGTAAGGAAATTACATGAAACCAAGACTTGTTTTAAAGGGATATCATTCACAGACTATTTTGAAATATGGTGACGTAAATCTATCTGGAAAGGCGTGATGTGCCTTATGTGATTTGCCAGTAAACCCATAATTTTGTTTTCTTTAACTATTTCAAAGTAATTAACATATAGATCTGTATACATATTAGTGGCCTCAATCTTAAGGGTTATGATACAGTAACGGTATACCAAGTAATCTATCATTATTATACCTGTCATTAAAATCATCTCTATTTTTTTTCATCTAAATCAGATATCGTTGATTTAAGGCTCTAATTAACACGCCGCTAAAACTTCAACAGTTCCTACGCTAAAGCGTCTTGTCTGATCTTATTTGTCTATCCAATTCGTGAAATGCCATTTCGATTTAATTTTCTGGTGACTTGAATTAGCATATCATCGAAAGTATATAAAAACCAATTTAACATTTCAACTTTTGTTTTTTAGATGAAGATATTATAGTAATTGTTTTGTTCTTTTTGTATATTTTTCACTTCATTTACGTTTTAAAAGTATTTTCGTGCTAATCACAAGGAAACATTAATAGCCCAAAGAAAATTACCTTAATTATAGAAAAAAAGTTAGACAAAATATTGTTCGTTAAACTAACTTAACAATGCTTTCTGAGTTTAATATAATTGAAATCATATAAACCAACAATATGACAATAGCGATATAATTACAATGAGGATTTGCTTTCTGAGTTTAATATAATTCAAATCATATAAACCAACAATATGACAATAGCGATATAATTACAATGAGGATTAAGTTAGTTTAACGGTTAGTTTAACGAACAATTAATCCTCAGTATTGTTGTTGTAACAATACTGGCTTATAATATTTTAATCACTTTAAACTGTAAAAGAAAGTTACATAACATTTCGAGCGGTGTTCGGAATCTGAAAAACATCCCGGAGAACCAACGCCGCTGAAGTCACAAACCCTCACATAAGTTTTTTTTTAATTTCGAAAGAAGAACAAGCTTCACTAGTGTTTCCTATAGTAGAAGTTCAGAACACCCCCTACAGGAACATTAAACATACCCCGACATTTTTGTGAAATCCTTCAGTTCAGATAGCGCTTGTTGGACTGAATGATTATGTCTTATTTCTCACAATTATATATAATTAGTTGAACAAATCGGTATATTCTACGGCTGATACTGATAAAGAGAGAAACGAACAGATTGTGTTGAATAGATACAGGTGAACAGTGCTGCTACCCGAATACATTAACGTGAAGGAAAACGAAACAGATAAAGTTTGAACTTGGTTATCAGAATCTGACAAGAAGAAAGATCCCGTTGTTTTACTTGACATTATTTTTCACGGACTTTATACATTTGTTGCCAAATAGTCTTAGTGTAACGTGGTGTTTCTAGAATAACTACAAGCAAAGGTTTTCTCATTTCTACCCCTACTTTGAATTTTAGAATCACGCACACAAACCAAAAAAAACAAAAACATATCACGCCCCGTCATTCCTGCTTTGTTGCATTACCGGATAAGCAGGTAAAAAAATGCACGACCAGGGGAAGTGACTGTTACAAAGTAGCAGAACGGGCTATCGACACTGTGCCTACCGAATGGATTGAACCCTGAATTATATCGTTATAAAATCCCAATCTTAGTGCCGAGTCATCGGGAAGCAGGAAGTAACTAAAGGAACACCGTTACAAGTTTTTAACTCCAATTCTCAAACAAATGTTTTTAGTTCTTGCTCCACGACATTCAAGAATGATGAGCGAACTTAGGTGTAAATGAAAGTAAACTCGATGTAACTTATTTACACAACAAGATTCCAGATAGTCTCTAGCTTCTTATAAAATAAGTATTACTAAAAAGTCTCGAAACGAAACGTTTTCACCGTACATTAGCAATGATTATCAGCTCATTATATCAATATGTACATAGTTAAGATGAGAGAATATATTTCTGGTGACTATAACATTTTTGTATGAAATGTATCAAAAATACTTTGAAAGACAGCGCCATCTATAATTCTACTTGGAAAATAAAGTAACACCATTTATTCATGTGTGTGGTGTTAAAGATGGTAATCACTGTAAATTACTTCCGCAATAATTAGATGAACGATAGGATATGACCGGCAGGGAAATTAGTAGAAAAGATGAAGAATTATGAACGTGATAGTAGTGGACTGTGAAGGAGAAATGAAGGGAAAACTTTTAATTTGCACATGAAACAAACATAATTAATGAGCTCTGTTACCGTGAAGACAACTAGTCTGTAGTTGACAGTAAAAGTAAGAAACTAGTTGTTGTAAACTACGTAGCAGCTCTGTTACCGTGAAGACAACTAGACTGTAGTTGACAGTAAAAGTAAGAAACTAGTTGTTGTAAACTACGTAACAGCTCTGTTACCGTGAAGACAACTAGACTGTAGTTGACAGTAAAAGTAAGAAACTAATTGTTATGAACTACGTAGCAGCTCTGTTACCGTTAAGACAACTAGACTGTAGTTGACAGTAAAAGTAAGAAACTAGTTGTTGTAAACTACGTAATAGCTCTGTTACCGTGAAGACAACTAGACTGTAGTTGACAGTAAAAGTAAGAAACTAGTTGTTGTAAACTACGTAGCAGCTCTGTTACCGTGAAGACAACTAGTCTGTAGTTGACATTACAAGTAAGAAACTAGTTGTAAACTACGCAGTTAAACCAGTCATGGATGTTTTATTGGTCTTTACCATGACTCTTTCATATTTCTCTGAAGTAATTCGAATAGCTGACTGAACACAATTTCATAACTAAACACTTACAACACTAATGATATATAATGTAATTCATAGGTGTAACAGTCCTAATATACGTTTTGAAGGAAACTTCTAAAGACAAGTGAAATATTTAAATATAGATGAGTTTAGATTTGAGCTTACAGAAGGGTACGTTTAATATCAAGTTCTTTACAAATTATTGGCACATCTCCAGATGGTATTTTGATATTCACTACGGTTCATGAAAAATGATATACTTTTAAACGCTGATTTATGGCCTAGCTTTTGAATACGTGTATATTTAATGAATTTCATTTTAGAGAAAGGGAGGTTTTCCTGTTGCTCTAGCAATATGGACCGGTCAATCAATACATATAGTAAATTTCAAGTAGAAATATATTTAGTATAACTTTAACAATATTAAAGTGGTTCTATCAGTCTTCAACTCCCTGTTAGTGTACAGAGATAAACACATATTTATAGCGCAGAAATCATTTTATTTCATTTAGAAAACAAGTACGAACGTAATATTTTGTTCGACAATGTGATGAAGAGCTTGTATTAAATACGAAAATGCATGTTCTTGTTTCTGTTACGGTCACAGACACAACTTTGACAGGTATAGGTCCAGCCTATCTGTTAAATTATTGTGTTGAACGAAAAACCTCCTGAACTGTGACGTGTGAAAGTCTGAAGATTGATCTGAAATGTACTTTCACATACATCTGTTTTCAAATCTGTATTCGAATGAACTCGCTAAAAGCATTATGGGAAAAAAACATCTGCAACCCAACGTGTTTTTTACACTTTCTTACAAACGTGATTGATTACAAACATAAAAATAAATAAGTAACTATATGTCCCAAATGTACATAGAGGTGTGTATTGTACATTAACGTATTTATTTTTTATAAAATCACTGGCACATTAGGCCCAACGTAACAGAAAAAACTGTAAAATATAATAATCTAAAACATTACGAATATAAATAAATGTCATTGTCTTCTAGTTTCTCAAGCAGCCTCGGGGCTGCTCGGGGAGATACTCAGAACGGCGGAAACTGTAAATCTAATTTGAGCCTTGAAGCGAGAAAACAGACCTCGTTTGGCTATTGAAGTTATATTGAAATTATTGTAAAGAAAAGATGGTATATATAACATAGCTATTAATACATTAATAGTAAAGAAAAGATGATACATATAACATAGCTATTAATACATTAATAGTAAAGAAAAGATGATATACATAACATAGCTATTTATACATTAATAGTAAATAAAAGATGATATATATAACATAGCTATTTATACACTAATAGTAAAGAAAAGATGATACATATAACATAGCTATTTATACATTAATAGTAAATAAAAGATGGGATATATAACATAGCTATTAATACATTAATAGTAAAGAAAAGATGGTATATATAACATAGCTATTAATACATTAATAGTAAATAAAAGATGATACATATAACATAGCTATTAATAGATTAATAGTAAAGAAAAGATGATACATATAATATAGCTATTAATACATTAATAGTAAATAAAAGATGATACATATAACATAGCTATTTATACATTAATAGTAAATAAAAGATGATACATATAACATAGCTATTTATACATTAATAGTAAAGAAAAGATGATACATATAACATAGCTATTTATACATTAATAGTAAATAAAAGATGATATATATAACATAGCTATTTATACATTAATAGTGAATAAAAGATGATATATATAACATAGCTATTTAAACACTAACAGTAAATAAAAGATGATATATATAACATAGCTATTTAAACACTAATAGTAAATAAAAGATGGTATATATAACATAGCTATTTAAACACTAATAGTAAATAAAAGATGGTATATATAACATAGCTATTTATACATTAATAGTAAATAAAAGATGATATATATAACATAGCTATTTAAACACTAACAGTAAATAAAAGATTATATATATAACATAGCTATTTATACATTAATAGTAAAGAAAAGATGATATATAACATAGCTATTTATACACTAATAGTAAAGAAAAGATGATATATATAACATAGCTATTTATACATTAATAGTAAATAAAAGATGATATATATAACATAGCTATTTAAACACTAATAGTAAAGAAAAAATGATATGTATAACATAGCTATTTATACATTAATAGTAAATAAAAGATGATATACATAACATAGCTATTTATACATTAATAGTAAATAAAAGATGATATATATAACATAGCTATTTAAACACTAATAGTAAAGAAAATATGATATATATAACATAGCTATTTATACATTAATAGTAAATAAAAGATGATATATATAACATAGCTATTTAAACACTAATAGTAAAGAAAAGATGATATATATAACATAACTATTTAAACACTAATAGTAAAGAAAAGATGATATGTATAACATAGCTATTTATACATTAATAGTAAAGAAAATATGATATATATAACATAGCTATTTATACACTAATAGTAAATAAAAAATATGATATATATAATATAGCCATTTATACACTAATAGTAAATAAAAAATATGATATATATAATATAGCCATTTATCAACCAAGAGAAGGTTTAATGATAGCAGCTAATGAGTAGCAATGTTTACATTTTTTATTTGTGATACTTAAAATAATTTTGTGCTGTTATGAATGAAGACCTGTAACATTAGAGAAAGGTAACTTTGGAATCTTATTCATGTTCTGATATTACTACTGAAGGTTATCTCTTTATCACGTTGTGGTATTACTACTGAAGGTTATATCTAGATCACATTGTGGTATTACTACTGAAGGTCATCTCTAGATCACGTTGTGGTATTTCCACTGAACTTTATCTCCAGATCACGTTGTGGTATTGCCACTGAAGGTTATCTCTAGATCACGTTGTGATATTACTAATGAATGTTATCTTTTTATCACGTTGTGGCATTACTACTGAAGGTTATATCTAGATCACATTGTGGTATTACTACTAAAGGTTATATCTAGATCATGTTGTGGTATTACTACTGAAGATTATCTCTAGATGACTTTGTGGTGTTACTACTGAAGGTTATATCTAGATCATGTTGTGGTATTACTAATAAAGTTTATCTCCATGATTACAAAAGTGTTAAACAATACTACTGATAAATATGTACATGATTAGAAAAGTGTTAAACAATAATACTGATAAATAGGTACATGATTAAAAAAGTGTTAAACAATAGTACTGATAAATAGGTACATGATTAAAAAAAGTGTTATACGATAATATTGATAATTAAGTACATGATTACAAAAGTGTTAAACAATACTTCTGATAAATAAGTACATGATTAGAAAAGTATTAAACAATAATACTGATAAATATGTACATGATTAGAAAAGTGTTAAACAATACTACTGATAAATAAGTACATGATTAGAATTGTGTTAAACAATACTTCTGATAAATAAGTACATGATTAGAAAATTATTAAAAAATAATACTGATAAATAAGTACATGATTAGAAAAGTGTTAAACAATAATTTTGATAAATAAGTACATGATTAGAAAAGTTTTAAACAATAATACTGATAAATAAGTACATGTTTAGAAATGTGTTAAACAATAATACTGATAAATAAAAATATCTACACGATTATTTTGTGATGTTTATAAGAATATTTTAAGAAGCACATTGATAGTAACACTGGATATTTAATTAAATATGTAAGTTGCTAACCTTCTTCTTGTCTCTCCTTTCGGCAGTCTCCAAATATTTCACTGATGAAAGAGAGTAAAGTAAAGAGGTTATCAGACAGAAATCAAAAAGGGTAAATGAAATGTACAAATTAACACAAGGGTAAGTAAAAATGTGAGGCTGGAAGTAGAGCCTTTGAGAGATGATAAGAATAGCTTATATCGCATGATTATGAGATGTCTGGGTTATTAAATTCTACTTTTTCTTCACTATTCTTCAATAAAGATATAATCAATATTTCTCATTCATGAATAGTGGTCAGCTTCCAGAGGATTGGAAATTGGCTAATGTAACTCCACTTTGCAATGAAAGTAATAAAAATTGTCTCAATAATTATAAACATATTATTCTTAAATGAATTGTAAAAAAGTTTATTGAATGTCTCATAAATGATGCTCTGAAAAATCACTTAACAAAGTTTCAAATTCTTAATCAACGTCGTTTCACTAGGGGAAATCTTGACTTACTAATCTTTTGATATTTCTGAAGAGGTTACTTCATATCTGGATTTTCCGAAAGCATTTGCTACAGAAAAGGCTGGTTAAAAGAAACTTTTCGACGAGTGTCTACAACATTAAAAACGTTTACAAGCCCATCCTTTGTTTTCGAGCACATGGATCTAAATAACCATTCATTTGTTTTATTCGGATGTTAAAATCATTGACAGAGAAAATAATATAATAGAAAAAAAATCAGACAAATTATCTTCGTTGAAAACAGAAATTTGGAATT
>NW_013674276.1:27982-29574 GCF_000517525.1 Limulus polyphemus | reverse complement strand
TAACTATCGGTAATATATTTTCATGTTTATTTCCTCCTTCTCTTTTCGTCAATTCTTTATCCCCCTTCCCTTATGACAGTAAATAAAACGTAAAGAAACATAATTTATAATGATTTAGTTTATTTTCAGTACGACAAAAAAAAAAAAAAGGGAAATAAAATGATAGTATGGTAGTGTCATCTGTGTAACACGTTTTTAAACTTGTTGATCACGATAAATTTGTTCTCCGTAATAAACTAAAAATATCCAGAACAAAAATTTGACAAGAACAACAATTATTTCTTTCAGATTCCGAGAATCTCATTTTTTTTCAAGTTTTGAAGCGAAAAGAAAACAGAAAAACAAGCAAACAAAAAAACTCAAACGTAAGTTGGATTTTTCTGTAATTATGATATTTCTTTGCAGAAAACATCAATTAGATAATTTTTGGGCCTTTACACTGTACTTAGAAGTATATTAGTTATCAATCCCCGTTGGAGAGAAAGGATAAATTTTAAAAGGATAGAAAATAATAAGTTATCGCATAAAAATAACTTATTGAGAAAACCAAGATTATTAAGATTTGATTAGGAATAAACACTTTAGCAGAATATCCAATATGTTGTCCATTTCGAGAACCAAGGCGGTAATAGAAGGTAATAGACAAAAACATTGGGCACAGAGGCTTAAAGGAATTAAGAATTTTTTAAGCAATCACCTGATACAGGAATTACAAACAATAGACATTGCACGTAAATTTTAAATTTTTAGGTTCTTAGAGTTGAATTTTCTAGCCACTAGTTAGAAGCACACTTCGTTAACTTATATGAACAAGGTAACATACACCGCAGTAACTTATAGAAACTCAGATAGATCGAAATTCGTGAAATGAACAGCCACTTTTATATTTTAATACAGTTTCCGTTATATGGCATTAGTTGTCGCTAGGGTATGTAGATTGTTTTGACAGCCAGCTTTTACTATAAGCTTGAATTATTTTATTTTTTTTAGAAGTAAGTGAATCTATAAATGTACAAGTGAACACTCAGTTTGAGTTAGGCCTGACAAGGCTTTCTACTTGCAGTCTGCGAGTTTGAAACGTCGTTCCACCAAAAACGTTCGCTCTTTCAGTCGCGGGTACGTTATAATTTCACTGTTAATCCCACAATTAGTTGGTGAAAGAGTAGCCCAAGAGTTGACATTGGGTGGTGATGACTAGCTGCCTCCCCTCTAGTCTATCACTGCTATATTAGGGACGCTAGTGCAGATAGCCCTAGTGTAGCTTTGCGCGAAATTCAAAACCATTTCAATTTTCTTCTTTGTACACTTACGGTATGCAATCATGTACCATATTGCTTGTTAAAATGTTATGTCTGTGTAAAATAATTCAGATTTAGTTTGTTAACTCTGATGTTACCCCTTTTTTATAGAATAAATAAATAAATGTAAAGCGTCATTATACAAGCTTAATTTAGTGTAAAACTAAAAAATGTTGGTATACCAACAATCAACTTCATACTCTGTCCTGAAAGTAGTGATGCGTCAGCGAGATCACGTGACTATTTTCACGCCCTCTGCTTTCTAGAACTATCCTGTACCTTGGCGAATTCTCT
>NW_013674276.1:24783-27025 GCF_000517525.1 Limulus polyphemus | reverse complement strand
GGTATATAAAAGAGGGTGACAACGTGAAATAATGTGTGTGTGTAGACAGTGAGTAATTCATCTGCAGTCAGAGGGTATTATTGAGCACGTTCGTTGTTATAGCGTTTGTTTTAGTGCGATTGTTGAAATTAAGTGTATCGTAAATTTATATTCGGAAAGAATAAACCAGTTTTATTAAGTAAGAACTTTTGTCGCTAAAGTTTCGTCGGAACGAAGTTACGGAAAGTTAATTAACAAACGGACACGTAACAGTAGTATCGATTATCCAAATGACACAGTTTGGTCACCTGAAGTTGTGAGACAGCTGAAAACCTTCCTGAAATTTCACTAACTTTATTCAGGACTGGTAAGGTATATTTGGTTCTCACTGTGGTTCACCAGGACTAGGAATGTGTACCTGGTTCCACTATAACTCTTCAGAACTTAAGGTATACCTTGACCTTGCTAAGGCTCCTCAGCACTGGTAAGGTACATATTGACCTCGTTAAGGTTCTTAGGACTGGTGAGATACACCTGATTCTCACTATAATTATTCACGACTGGTAAGATATACCTTGATCCTAAAGTTTCTCAGGACTGGTATAGTGCACCTGGTTCTAACTATGGCTCCCCTGGACTGATATAGTATACTTGTTTCTCGCTTTGGCTCCCTTGGACTGGTAAGGTATACCTAGTTCTCGCTTTGGTTCCTCTGGACTGGTATACTATACCTAGTTCTCACTTTGGTTCTTCATAACTGATAAGGTATACCTAGTTCCCACTTTGGTTTCCCTGGACTGGTATAGTATACCTAGTTCCCACTTTGGTTCCTCTGGACTGGTATAGTATACCTAGTTTCCACTTTGGTTTCCCTGGACTGGTACAGTATACCTAGTTTCCACTTTGGTTTCCCTGGACTGGTATAGTATACCTAGTTCCCACTTTGGTTTCCCTGGACTGGTATAGTATACCTAGTTCCCACTTTGGTTTCCCTGGACTGGTATAGAACTAGGTATACTATACCAGTCCAGGGAAACCAAAGTGGGAACTAGGTATACTCACTTTGGTTTCCCTGGACTGGTATAGTATACCTAGTTCTCACTTTGGTTTCCCTGGACTGGTATAGTATACCTAGTTCCCACTTTAGTTCATCAGAACTGATAAAGTACATCTTAAACACTTTAAAGTTTTTCAGAACTGGTAGGGTACATCTTAAACACCCTAAAGTTCCTCAGCAATTTTAAGGTACACCTTTACCACGCTAAACTTCCTCAGGACTGGTATAGTATACATGGTTCTCTCTTTGATTCCTCAGGACTGGTAAGTTATACCTGATTCTAATTATGGTTCAACAAGTCTGATAAATTATACCTGGTTCTAACTATGGTTCCTCAGGACTGGTAAGTTATACTTGATTCTAATTATAATTCAATAAGTCTGATAAAGTATACCTGGTTCTAACTAGGTTCATCAGGACTGGTATAATATACATGGTTCTCTCTTTGGTTCCTCAGGACTGATAAGTTATACCTGGTTCAACAAGTATGGTAAAGTATACCTGGTTCTAACTATGGTTCCTCAGGACTGGTAAAGTATATCTTAACCTCGCTAAGGTCCCTCTGGACAATTAAAGTGTGTAGAATATCCCTGGTCTTGTCCTACTTTAGCGGTCTGTTATATATTTTGTCTTAAGTTAATGGGTGAAAAGTTAGTTTTCACAGGTGCTTTTGTCATACCAGCCTTGTCACCTAGCAACAAGATCATATTGATCCTCATAAAGCTGTTTTTAATTTTTCTTTTTACCCTATATTTCACATATCTCAATTGTGACTATGGTTAACAGTAAAAGGACCCCAAGACGATATACAGATTTTAAGTCACATTTATTGGTTATCTTCAACTACGCTCACTTCCTAAAACTTTTTATAGGGAAAGAAGATTTGATTATTTTGTTTTTAGTGTTTCCAAAAATTATGTGGTTTTCCTCTAAACTGCAAACAAAAATTCACTGATATTCTTTGTAAATCGTTTGATTTTCGTCTCGCTTTGATCACGCCACTTCCCATTTTGCCGAGTGGTCCAAAGATTTTGTTTACTGCTCTTAATTAGAAATAATCTACTTTTCCAGTTCATGTGCCTAGTTATATAACTATTTGTTGTTTTTTGGTTTGGTGTGTTTTGAATTTCGCGCAAAGCTACACGAGAGCTATCTGCGCTAGCTGTCTAATTTAGGAGTGTAAGACTAGAGGGGAGGCAGTTAGTT
>NW_013674276.1:18260-23783 GCF_000517525.1 Limulus polyphemus | reverse complement strand
TCGATTAGTTTCGATGAACCTAACAACGCTTCCTTAAAGGGATCAATTTAGAAGAACCTAGCAAGATTTATTTTAAGGGATCAGTTTAGAAGAACCTAGCAAGACTTCCTTAAAGGGATTAGTTTAGAAGAACCTAACAACGCTTCCTTATAGGGATCATTTTAGAAGAACCTAGCAAAGCTTCCTTCAAGGGATCAGGTTAGAAGAACCTAGCAAGATTTCTTTTAAGGGATCAGTTTAGAAGAACCTAACAACGCTTCCTTATAGGGATCATTTTAGAAGAACCTAACAACGCTTCCTTCAAGGGATCAGGTTAGAAGAACCTAGCAATATTTCTTTTAAGGGATCAGTTTAGAAGAATCTAGCAAGGCTTCCTTAAAGGGATTAGTTTAGAAGAACCTAACAACGCTTCCTTATAGGGATCATTTTAGAAGAACCTAAAAACGCTTCCTTCAAGAGATTAGGTTAGAAGAAACTAGCAAGGCTACCTTAAAGGAATTCGTTTAGAAGAATTTAACAACGCTTCCTTAAAGGGGGCAGTTTAGAAGAAATCTAACAACGCTTCCTTAAAAGGATCAGTTTAGAAGAACCTAACAACACTTCCTGAAAGGGATTAGTCTAGAAGAACCTAGCAAGATTTTTTTTAAGGGATCAGTTTAGAAAAACCTAGCAAAACTTCCTTAAAGGGATTAGTTTAGAAAAACCTAACAATGCTTTCTTAAAGGGATCAGTTTAAAAAACCTAGCAAGGCTTCCTTAAATGGGTGAGTTTAGAGTAAACCTAACTTCCTCAAACAGATTAGTTCTTTAATTCTGTCAGGAATTTTCATCTTTATAAGATGTTAACCAAGCCATCAGTTGAACGTGCTATTAAATTTTATCGTTTACGTTCAGTTTCCTCCATGTTTATTATTTTATGCAAACGTTATAATTAGTTTCTGTGTTATTATGTAATATAGACTTACGATATTAATTTCCTTCTTTTATTATTGCATCAGTTTAAAAAGAGTTAAGTTTTAGCTGCATTTAACCTCAGTGGCTGTAAATGGAAAAGTTGCAGATTCAGTTTATAGGCAAGAGCATTTTCTGACGTTCTTTTTTACCTTCAGTTTTACCTTTCCCATCAGACCTTTCTTTTTTGCCTCTGTGAGCATGTTTTCAACGTTCCGAACTGGCAAGACTTATCAAAAAGATCTTTTTGTTCATTTGAACTCTGCACAACAAATATTTAAATCCTCGATATCAGTTTGCCAATCTGTAGTTATTCTTCACAAAACTGTAATGCAACCTCGAAAAAATTAAATATTTAATTACTCCACATGATTAAGATTTGCTCCTTATCTTAAAAGATTGGCTTTACAAAGTTAATTACTCCACATGGTTAAGATTTGCTCCTTATCTTAAAAGATTGGCTTTACAAAGTTAATTACTCCACCTGGTTAAGATTTGCTCCTTATCTTAAAAGATTGGCTTTATAAAGTTAATTACTAATTATTCCACATGGTTAAGACTTACGTTTGCTTTTCCTTTCTTTACAAGAAAATAAAAAAACGTTTCAAAATAGGAAATAAATACATAGATGGCTAATATCAATCCTTCAAATACAATACAAAAACGTAGTTGGGATGGTATTTTCATCATACCTACATAATAGAACAGGCACACACAGTGTAGTAGAATGTTAACAGAGAAAAATAGGATAAATTAAAGTTAATTGTGATTGAACAGTTATGTATACTGCTATAAATATGTAGGGATGATACAAATGCCATCCCTACTAGATAGCATTGTTTTTGAAGGATTGATTTTTGCCATCCCTACATTTATTTCCTTTTTAAAAAATATCTTAACATGTTTGCAGGTTAACTTGTTTAATGAAAATTTTCAATAGACATAGGAAGGTTGTATTTATAACCAAGTTCTAAATACACTGATGTTCCAACTGTAATATCTATTATTGGCTGGTAATTCCTGTTTCACCCTGTATTTAAGCTTTTTAATAGAACACCAAATTTCTGTTATAAAGCTAACTGCAAGGGGTGATCATAATATAGTTTACACTGGAATTATGATTTTTTTAAATTACTATTACTTAATAATACTTATAAAAACGGATATTCGCTTTGAAACTATGTCACCTCAGTGAATTTGTTTAACACTATTGTTTTGGTTTAGAGTTATCATGTAGTCAAAAAGAAGCAGAAGAAGGAAGAACAAGAAATTCAAACTTTTTGCTTTGATATTTGCAGACATTCCCAAAAGTTGTGACTCAGTCATTAAATATATATTGCTATAAAAGGAAACACTGTATAGTATTGTAAAGCTCTGATAACCTAATGAGGATATATTTGAATACTGTTACGTATCTGCTTGTTTGTTAATTTCCGGTAGAATTTCTTTCCGAGGATCTTCAGCGAATACAAGTCCTTTCTTGATTAAACCAGTGTATTATTTCTCGATACAGACTTTTAACACGCAGTAATTCCACTGCCAGTACGTTTCTCGTTACTTTAAACTTAACAACTTTTATGATACACGTTATAAACCACAGCGATTCACAATCTCGATAACTTCGCCCTAAACTTACCGTGTCCACTGTTCGCTTTATCATACATTCATTTTCGCAGGATTTCTCTGCCAGGGTTATATACTAAAAAAGAGAGCGTCTCGAACAAACTCGTGCTTACTCGACAAATCATGATCATTCGAAAAATTTCACGCACGCTACCAGCGCCAAACGCGCCAGCAGCGTCACGTGCCTTCAGCTGTCGTAACAATACCATTTCGATGAACAATCCGAGCCACCCCTACCGTCTGTATGATAGATGAAAAGCTTGCTAATTCGTATGCTTCGACTGCAGCAAACGTATCTCCCACTCTCTCTTTTTTATAGTGTTCTTTTCCTCTTTCTGGAAAGTGTAGAGATTTTGTCTACGGTGTTTTTATTTAAGTATGGAAAATACGTTCAATTTTGAAATTTAATTTGGTTTAGTTGTTGTTAAGCGCAAAGCTACACAATGATCTATTTGTATCGAAACCCGATTTTTAGAGTGGTAAGCATGCAAATTTACCGCTGAGCCAACGTGAACTGGTTTTAAGCTTCCTTTCAATTAGAAAAAAATATGTTGATTAATGTTAGCTAATAAAAATTTTGGAATAGATACTACACAAGTTCATAATAATAAGATGCGTAACAGAAATATGTTCACGACCTTTTATTCTTAATACTTTAACATTGATATTTTCCCACTATTGTTTTATTTCAGATGGCATCAAAAATTTTAATTTCAAGCGTTTGCTTACTGTCACTTGTGATCCTGGTCGTTTCTCTACCGACTTATGGGGCTCAGAAGCCTGTGGATTTTACTTACGAAGAAATTAATCCTCCACAGCTTCCTCGTAACGTCATTAGTAATAAGTGTTCTATGAGAAGTGCCCACCGCGCCCTCTGTGAACGATGTGCCAAGACCGTTGACAGCACGGAGGTGTATATAAAATGCTGTAATGGAGTAGAGAAAGTTGAAAACTGGTGCTATAAGTTTCTGACGTACAACTTAAACTTTATATAGCTATGACAACTCTCTTGCATAACGGTAACTGATAACAGTAGCGAATTTCGGACAGATCTGCCTGTCATATTTCTAAAGTAGCTTTCTTCTTATGAACTTTAAACAACACAAAACTTTGCATTTAACTTTCTATAAGTATCGTCTAAAAAGGTTCTTATAGCTTTTAAACAGTAATTCGAAACATTCGTGTCAGCATGCTTTAAGTTTGTCATTGTTAAACCGAGTGTATTGCAAGGGCAGGTTCAAATACTTCCAAAACATTCCAGTTAGGCTTAACGTTACAGTTGTTAATTTATTGTAGTTATTTATTATAAACGTTCTTCAGTAAATACATATTTTGAATAAATCTTTTTTTGTTTGTTTCAAACGAGTTTCTTTCTTTTAAACAACCTTAAACCTCATTGTAATACCTGTAATAATGTTACAAATTTGTTCAACTCGAAATGAAAATAAGTGACACATTCGTAGTGATTTTGTTATATTCGTATACACTCCGGTTCGACGTTCAGATGCTGTAGATTAGCAATGAAATAAAAATAATAAAACCTCTGTTATGAACTAGATGGGAACAATATTTTTAATCAGTGTGAAATATGACTTTGTGTTGTTTTTTTATGTATATAAACACGTTTGTATACGTTTTCATTCCGAAAGATATGTTACGTCTCCGTTCGTTAGTTAATTTTCCGTAAATTCGTTCCGACGAAACTTTAGCGACACAAGTCCTTTCTTAAATAAAACTGGTTTATTCTTTCTGAATATAACTTTGCGATACAATTAATTTCAACAGTCGCGCTATAATTCTCAACGAACTTCTCACGTGCTCGACTTCAACAATACTCAGTTCAATTACACACTCTCTGACTGCAGTTCAATTACTCATTACCTTGTTCGGTCACGTTGTGAGCGTCTTATATATACCAGTCTACCCCCAATCTAGTAGTCTCCCGATAATTCATGAAGGTTCGAGAAGGGCGTGGCGTGATACTAGTCACGTGACTTCGCTGACGCAACAGAGAGATTAAGGCTATTTAGTTAGTTTATAAGTTTTCATTCTGAACTATAGGCTAAGGCTACCCTATATATATATTGAATCCTTTACGAATGAAGGAGAGGTTGAAACTACTTAGTTTCATTCCGAAGAAGAGGCTGAAACTACTTAGTTTATATGTTTCAGGATACTATTTGCACAAATAAAAATGGGATAAAATTCGAGTGATAGATTAATCAAATTGTTTGCCTTCGAAGTCTGGTAGAGATCATTAGAATAGTATGAATAACAACATAGAATCCCCCATGAATGACATATGAGGTCAGGCCTTGTGGACTCAAGCCTAATTTGGTTGAGTTTATGTATTGTTTATAGTACAAAAGCTACACAATGACCTACATTTTCTCTATCCATCACGAGGAATTCAATCCCGGATTTGAGCAGTTGGGGAAAGTTTGTTTGAGATTGGTCAAAAATTATAGTCGTAATATGCGGACACACAAAAAAAAGATAACGACAACCTGCGAGGGAATAACGAAGCCTTCACAAGCCTTTCTAATACTAGCGAAAAAACACATTACACTACCTCTATCGCAGGACACTTCCTCACATAAAATTCACTATCTAATATGTCAACATCGAGGGTGCACTTGCTTCCAATAATAACAGACTAAGAATACCAGGACACTCTGTAATAAGAAACGATAGAAGTAATACAAATGATAACAACCAGAAAATGGCATTACTGTATAACTGGGCTTTATCAGTGGGCGATTTAAAACTTACAACTACAAACGAATGTACAACCATAGCTATATATTTAGCCAACAATACTGTTACGACAGCGGAGGTCACGTGACGCTAGTAACACGGTACGCGCTTCTAGAACGTTCATGAAGCGTCGGGAGACTACTGATTTGGGGTAGTCTTGTATACATAAGACCGGCCAAGAAGCAACGGGAAC
>NW_013674276.1:12319-17562 GCF_000517525.1 Limulus polyphemus | reverse complement strand
GATATGGGGTAGTCTTGTATATATAAGACCGGCCAAGAAGCAACGGGAACAATGTTATTGAACTGCGGACAGAGTATTGTTGAGTCGAGCACGTGAGACCTTCATTGTGAATTATAGTGTTTGTCCTGGAACAATGTGTAATTGAACTGCGGACAGAGTATTGTTGAGTTGAGCACGTGAGACGTTCGTTGTGAATTATAGCGTTTGTTATAGCGTGACTGTGTAAATTAAGTGTATTGTAAAGTTGTATTCAGAAAGAATAAACGTTTTATTTAATAAAAGACTTGTGTCGCTAAGTTTCGTCGGAACGAATTTACGGAAAATTAACTAACGAACGGAGACGTAACACTAGCGGCTGTTTCATTTAGACAGCAACATATATTACAGTTAACCTTTCTAACTTGGTTGTTACACGTAACTGCAATATCCTCTTGGGCAAAATAGATATCATCTACAATACAGAACAAAGAATCAGAGCAACTACAACAAAGCAATTTCAACTACAGCGTGAAACTAAATTACCATTTTTTTTAATTCTTATGTAACTAAAGCTGGTAGAAAACATGGTAATGCTTACATATCACACACACCATTAACTAGTTTTTTAAAATTATACACTCATTATCTTAACTGAAACAGATGAAATATTCTCATTCTCAGGATATCGCAGATTTATCCACTAGTTTCGGAAGTATTATTCATGCTTTACGTAATTATAGTATTTTTTTTCATGCAATACTTTATTTTATGTTTTCTACATTTTTGTCTGAAGTTCTTAATGATGCTCTTTTAACCCTATCACTATGGGTAAAGTCACCACGTTTGTAGACTTACATTCGAAATTTTATTGAACTACTATTTTATGAATGTATTTCAATAGAATTTTGCATCAAATTATAGGTTATAATTCAAGTTTTAGCATTATACATTAGTTAATTTTTTAATTTGTATGTAAATATTAAAACAAAATTCCTAAATATTAACTTTTTTTTTGTGCAACGTGGTACGTTGTTTTCTGGTTTAGTTCAGGTTAGATTTTATGATAACCACAATACGTTGTCTATAGTTTCTTATGAATTAGAAACTTAAAATATCAATATTGACAAGCTAGAATGTAAAATAAGAATCTCCTCCCTTTTATATTAGCTGAAACATTATTATATTTAGCAAATCCACTACAGTGGCTCCATCCACCTCTTCCATTTTTGGAAATACTTGTTTACGTATGCTAACTTCACTCAATTACATGTTTACAACTAACTAATTAAAAGCATTTTTTTTTCTTATCTGTTTACTCTTTTCAGCCTTTATAAAATGTTTAAATGGGAAAAACCTGTCTTTTTCTGTGACAAGGAGATCCAAAATGAAATTTGATTTTTAGACCTACATACAGCTTACTTAGGAAACCTGATGAATTACAGTGGAATTTTGTGCTATCTGTATAGTAATTCATAATTTTTTATTTCAAAATGCACATATAAAATCTACAAAAATGTTTTTTTTGTTTTTTTTTACATCCTCCACATGCCAGATTAGACAAGGCTTATCAAGTTATCACAAGCAACTGAAAATTATAAATACATTTTGTAACACTGTACGTAGTACAGATAATTGATTTCTATATTTTGTATATACTATTCCATGTCTTAAGAAAAATAACTGAAATTTAGGAGTTTATTTGTAAATAGTAATAATATGTATTCATATGTAATGTAGGATAACCGAAATGTGATTGTATTTTACAAAATACTGGTGCACTAGTACAAAGCTAAGATCAGTTTTATGTTGTAATTAAGCATCTTCTGTGCTTTACTTCTTCCTTCCCGAGTTAATTATTTTAGTTCTTCTAAGCATCCATCAGTAGGAGTTGATGTTTCTGGATTATTTATTCTGACAGTCCCATAATTCCTGGGAACATAGAAATGTATTAATGGTTTTGAAGTCAACATTTTCTATATCTGAAAATGTATTTTCAATAGATACGCACCTCCTTACACAGAATAACTTGATTCTTTCATGTTGTGAGATTTGCATGCCACTGGGCTTAAGCTACTTCCCACCTAAAAATACATGTTTAACATGAACTGCACTAAGATATGATAGCATCATCATGCAATGACAGACCTCCACGAACAGGAGGACAACACAACCTCCTTGCATGGTAGCTCCCCCTAAGCACTTACACTCAAAATAGCTTCAATGATAGATATGCCAAGAAAAGAGTGTATTGGAAGTGGAGAGAACATGTGTGAAGGTGTCTATCAGATATACATTTTCAGGAAAGGAAAATGTTAATTTGCAAGAGAGCGATACAGTTGACTCAATGAATGACTGTAAAAGAATGATTATCTTTCTGAGCAAAGAAAGATAAGTAAGTGAGTATGGTGAAACATTGTGTGGGAAGCATCAATGACATGGTGACATCAGGTGAG
Source organism: Limulus polyphemus (assembly GCF_000517525.1). Lineage (NCBI taxonomy): Eukaryota > Metazoa > Arthropoda > Merostomata > Xiphosura > Limulidae > Limulus > Limulus polyphemus. The sequence continues at coordinate 15,130 of NW_013674276.1, read as the reverse complement.
AAGGAGAGGGAAATATGTCTTCAGAGAAAGATGGTATAATGAAAATAAAACCAACAGCCCAAACAGAGTACATGTAACAGTGTGTAAAACTACATTAAGATCCATATCAGATATGGGAGTAGGATGATGAAGTAAGTGAAGAAGGAAGTATTGGAACAAAGCAGAGAAGACAGGGAAAGAAAACCTGATGGAAATGAAAAGGTAAAATGTAGTTTATAAAGCCACATGATAACCAGCAATAGTGGAACCAACAATCGATGGTTGAACAACTCTGTGAAAAAGGCCACATTAGGATGGCCTGGAGGAAGAGTGTCTGATGAACAAACATGAAAAAACATGCCACTTTCATTGATAAATGGATCGAGTTGAAGGATGACAGGAATTGGATAAGAAAAAGTCTATACAACTGGAGGGTCCAGCCCTGAAGAGGACCAGACAAGTCCCATATGTGAAAATGAAGGGATGACAGCCGTGGATAAAAGGGAGACGTGTTGCTGGAGCAAGAGAGAGTGGGAACAGCATGGAGGAAGAGAAGCAGAGAAAAACAGGGTTGTGCCTTCCAAAGAGGTGCCACCAACTGGAGCCAACAATGAGTGTTGTGTATCAAAGCAATGACACAAGGGAGAAGACAAAGAGGAGGATAGCATAGAGAAAAGGTTAAACCAATCCTGGCTGACAGCATTGACTGTCACGGCCGAAGGATGAGGAACTGGGGACCAGAAGAGGAAAAGTTTGGTGTTGAGGAAGTGGCAAAAGACATCAATAAAAGGTGTGTCCAACTGGTAGCAAATCCAACAAAAGGCCTGAGGGTGAAGACAGACAATTCACTACCAAGTTCAGAACCTCTGGCACATGACAAGCCATGAGAAGAACCTGATGGGAATAATCCCAAAATAGCAGGTCCAATGCATTGAAGCAAAGAGTCCTGAAAGAGTCCTAAGAGTTGATATGAGAACTGACCATGGAATTCTCAGAGCAGATCATACCCAACTGATCCACGAGAAGAGGGAGGAATGGGAACATGCCAGACAAATGGCAAAAAAGTTTGAGTACATGGATATGAAGTGAACATTCCACTAGAGCCCACATGCTTGAAGTCATGTTGTTGTTCAAAGATATACTCCAGTCCAACAGAGAAACGTCTTTGAAGAGATGGTGATCCAGTTGAAAGGCAGAAAGGAGATGCCTACTGTGGTATTGGCATTGTCAAGCCACCCAGCCAAATCCTTGAGAGAAGGAGGCACACAATTAAAGACACTAAAGTCCAAGAAATATTCCATTGGAGGAGGTCTATGTGTGTGTAGCCTAAAGGAGTAAGTGGTTCGGTGGAATCCAGAGCCTCCAAAAGCATAAAACCTCACACACACAGGGTGTAAAAGAGAAACACAGATGTTAGTGACAAGACATTCTATTGCTTGAAATTGAAGTGGTGAAGGCTGAGCCCAACTGAGATGGGAATTGAAGAACACACCAAGATATACCAAATAGATGTTGGTGTGAGAATACACTTGCAAGGCTTGACAAGTCAGCCCAGCCAAGCAGCCTCTAAAAGAAGAATGCAGGTGTGAGAGGCGTCCTCCAAAGAGGCAGGAGAAGTCAATTGTCCATGTCACAATGGATCCTCAGCCCCAATCCATGAATAAGATGGGCAAATGATTTGATTAAACACATAAGTAGGAGACACAATGCCAAAAGGAAGAGCATAGAAATGGAAAACCTGATACCAATTTGTGAAATGAAGAAAACATCTGGAGGACAAGGTGATTGGAATATGTAAAAAGACATTTGAAACATCAACATTGGTCATCCACAGTTCAAGTTAAAAGAACTACTGTAAATAAAAGAAACCTTTCATATGGAACTGAGGGATGACAAGAAACCAGTTGAGAGATCACAGCATGATAACCAGACAACAGCTCCTGGTCTTCTTGGGGACAAAAAAACAGTAACAACTAAGTGTAGGAGTAAACCTGCTCTCAATAGTTTTCTTGGTTAACCCTTTCCAGACAGGTTGCAGGTGAAAAGCCCTGTGATCACATTTGTTGACTCGCATTCAAAATAATATTGAACTACTATTTCATGAATTTATGTCACTAAGTTTGGTATCAAACTGTAGATTATAATTCAAATTTTACTATTATACCTTACTTCATTTCTTAATTTAAAAGTAAATATTAAAAAAACACAGTTAAACATTGATATTTGTGTGTCACATTGTATGTTGAATGCAGCACTGGTTCAAATTAGATGTTTGTGATGTCAAAATACTAAGTCTATAGTTTTGTACGAATTAGGAACTTAAATTACCAATATTGACAAGTAATAATATAAAATAAGAGCCTCTTATCTTTTCAATTTGCTAATATACTGCTCATGTAATAAATCAAACACAGTGGCACACTGCCCACCTCTTTCCATTTTTGGAAATGCTCCTTAGATACACTTACTTCTATATATAACATGAATAACCAATTGGAAGCTCGGAATGTCCCCCTAGTAGCTTTCTCAGCCATTTTAACGTGTTTGGATGCCATCTCTTTCTTTTGAACCAAGATTTCAATGAGGTAGGTTGTGTCTTTAGTTTGCTCAAAATTTCATATTTTTTTAGACAGACTGAAATACAGCTTAGTTACTAAACTTGATAAATTATAGTGGAATTCTATGGTATTGATAGAGTAATTTATGATTTTCTAGTTATTCAACTGTATATATAAAACCTAAACAAAATTTTGTTTCATATCCTCCACGTGCAAACTTTTAAAAGGCTTAGCAACCTAAGTCAAGCAGCAACTGAGTACAAAGGTCGTAACT
>NW_013674276.1:9160-11954 GCF_000517525.1 Limulus polyphemus | reverse complement strand
AATTATAACAAGCACAAAATGGTTACGAGGTTGGTCGCAGAAACTGAGCCCATACTGAGAGTTAAGAGATCTGAAACCACATTCTCGAGACACTAAAGGATGGAGGAGGAAAGAAATGGGAAATGGAATGAGGATAAGAGGAGAGATAGGCTGTGCATGTGAACCTGAAGAACACGAGTCAGACGAAAATGGAGACCAAAGGCTGACAGAGAGACAGATGGTCACTCCCACAGGGCCAGACCTGACAGAGTAATCACCAATGAGATGATGGATGACCCTCATGTTTGGAAGTGGGAGGCTAGAATGGGAAAGGGAGACATGGATTCAGCAGGCTTAGGAATAATTACAGAATGGTGAGGTTGAGAAAGAGGAGAAACCAAAGCAGACAACGAAGATTGATGTTGGGTCACCTCAGCCTGAATCTCCAATGAGTCATGAACACCACCAAAGCCCTAAGGATGAAGAAATGAAGCCTGATGAAGATCATGGAGATAAGTGTGAAGGAGGCATATATTGGCTAGAAGAGCATCCTCTTCCAAACAAGTCCCAAGAACAGAGGAACCAAATAAGAAGGGATACACAGCAGGAGTAGAGACCAGTGTGGTGAAAAGAAGGGAATAAGCCTCTCCAGAAAACCTTTCCGGAGCACAAGGTGAAGTGATGAGAGGTAACACAGGAAGGCAGTAAGAAAGAGAAAAAGGTGCAAAATTTTGGCCTTATGAAACAGAAGTTAAGGGGTAAAAAATATTTCAATAACAGAAAATTGAGAAACAAAAATTAAGAATGGCTGTAAGTAAGGACAAAAGAGCCAAGCAGACGAGGAGGATGAGACTTGTTACTACGGATGTGCAACTGTTCAATAAACGAGTCTGCAAGGGCCTAATATTGGGCGAAGAAGTGAAGACACAGTAGTCTTGAGTATGGGTTTCACGTAGTACAGGAGGAATCAAAATACAAAAGGGAAAGAGAAAGGAGAGAACATACCTGCAAAATCAGGTCAAGGAAAATATTAGAAGGGTGTGGTTATTCCTTCACAGATAAAGCTGTACCTGGAGCAAACCCTGGTTGGGAAAATAGCCAGTTAAAATCAATATCATCCTGGTCATGTTCAAATAAGAGAAAATGAATATCAGCCAAATGGACAGGAGAAGGTGGCCCAGTGTTTATGAAGAAACCCACATCATGTTGAACAGTGGCTACTACAACCACCAAAAATGAGAAGCCCCCAGTAGCCACATGTCATATGGTAGGATCATAGTAACTATCACGGGATGAAGTGAAAGTTACCATCATTTCATAATTCATAAAGGCAGGAAACACCATAATGATAGTTTATCTAATTAAAAGTAGTGAGTCACAAACACTAAACCTAAATTAAATTAAATTTACTAGAAGACCATTGCAAATCTCAAGTAATGGATTAACAATGTTGAAACAAGTCCTTTCTAGACGGTGCCTCAACTAGGAAGTTATTTCATGCACAAGTGCTTAGGAGGAGATACTGTACAAGAAGGTTGTGTTTCCCTCTTTTTGGAGAAGGGCTAGTATCGCATGGTGATGTCATCATGCTTTAGTGCAGTTCATGTTAAACACACATTATTTAAGTGGGAGGTAGCTCAAGGCTAGTGGCATGCACATCTCATAGGCAAATGCATAAAGGAATCAAGCTGTTCTGTGTCAGGAGTCATCTCGAAAGTACTCTGAGTTTGTTAACAAAACACCCTAACTCTTATTTACATAGCAAGTGGTTGAGGAGAATGGTCTGTTGATTGTCTAGAAGTGAGGACTTTTCTTTTATACTTGGTGTAAGCCACGTTTAACAGAAGGTTTTCTAGGTCTATAGCTGTTGGGTTACGACTCTCGGGCTGTCGCTTGATGCACACAGTTGTTTCGTAGTCTACCCACACTTGCAAGTTACATGCTTTGCAAATCAATTTGACCTGAAAAAATCATTACATTTTTGTAAGATGATCTAGTATTTTAACTACAAACAAATGTTTTCAAAAATTCATGTTATAGTACAAATCTTAATAAAAGCTTTTCAAAATAAATTAAGTCCAACTAAAAATTCTATCTTGTACATTTTATATAAATTCTGTTTGTAACTTACTTAAGAAAAAAGCAAGTAATGGATCAATATTTCTTACAAATTTTTTATATAAAATCATAATCAAAGCTTATCTAATACAATGACAGAACACAAAGAAATATTTCAAGATAGTCCAACAAGTTCTAGACTATACAGCTAGTATATTCTTCTAAATGTATTTAATGTATTGTTTAATCCTTGATTAAATCTATAATGTACAATTCATTTTCTGATAACTTAGAATTTAACTTTGTTTATAGATGGCTAAAATTTTTTTACTTCTTAGATCTTGCTCGTTGTTTGTACAACATATTATTTCATAAGTTATTTTCATCTGCAGTTCCTTCACATTCTTGGTCTAGATGTCTGAAGAGTTACAAGCTCTAGGCTTCAGATGCTCCTTTATACACTGCTCTAAACAATGCATGGGTTACCCCACAATCGTTTTCACAACAAGAACACATTTATCGATAAACAATGCAAGACCTTTGAAGTTTATAAATTCTGTTCTTTAAACTCAACATTGATTTTAAAGCCACAGATATTGAAATTTATGGATAGTTTAATTTCAAGATCTTTTTTTTTATTTTATTCCTTAAATTATAACTGTCTTTACCAATAAATGAGAAAATGATGTAGAAAGGCAGTGTTCATCATACCTCACTTTACAACTACATTTTAAAACAATGTTGAACAGAGTTGTTT
>NW_013674276.1:0-8647 GCF_000517525.1 Limulus polyphemus | reverse complement strand
GGAGAATTCCAACTCATCATCAGTGACCTTGGACACAACCACCAAATGAAACTTCAGACCAAACCAAGCCTTTATAATAGTGAGGTATCGAAAATTGAAATGTGTATTTAAGTGTTCACTCACAAAAAAGAAACCTATCATTCTATAGAATGAAACATTTCTTTTTTTGTGAGTGTAAAACACTTAAAAACACCATTTCTATCTTAAAATACTGTTAAGTAATGGTAGGTGAAAAAAATTTTTTAACTACACATTTTCACACTTTACATTTCTTCGTCAAAATAATGATAGCCACTGGTAACATGAAAAGTTCTACAGAATATTTACTAAATTGACCTAAAGATATAAAGCTGTCAGCATAAATGTACAATCCCATAAAGAACAGTTTATGATACATTCCTATTTCTACATGATCACCAAAGTTGTTAATTTCAAGATGCAAAATCTGATCTATAGAAGGATGTTGTTGGTTTAAATACTTCATGAAGATATTAATTTGTTCATAAAAATTACATTATCAAGATTGCCATGCTTTCTAAAAGGTTTAACACTCACTGGACCGTTATTCAACAAATGTTTCTCATAGCAATAAAACTGAAATGGCATTTCTCAGTAGTAAATAATAGGTTACACCTAATAAATATTTCTCGGTTAAGATTAATCTAATTAATACTTGATTTTTAGATTTCTAAACTTTATTCTAGCTAAGCTATCAAACCATAAAAACATTGTCCACATCATATCAAGATTTAGTTTTATTTTTGACTATTTTTAAAAAGTTTATACTTTTGTGGTAATTACAATTTTTTAACAGTCATCACATTATTCATTTAAGTAATTATTGCTTGTGAAAATTTACAAATTTTTGAAGATAATTTATCTCATCAAATTTCATGTTATACTCACTATTTTAATAGAAGATAAGCCAACTTTCTTCAGAACCCAGAAATTGACATCCTTGTCATGCAATATGCCTCTCAGACGTTCCCAAAAGTAATAAGCTGGACAAGCATCAGCAACAGTCACTTTCACAGCTTTGGCACCCTAGAGAAGTGATTAAAGTTTCAATTTAATACTAATAAAGCTTTTGTTCTGTCCATGATAAAAGTCTGTCATAACACATATGTACTTTTTGTTAGACGTACCATTAAAAAACTTTTATGTTGGATAACAGTATTGGTAATGTGTTTCAATATGTATTAGTTCTACAACAAAGTTGATGAATAATATGTAAACCAAAAAACCCTAATTGTTTTACTCTCACGACCTTTGAACCTTACCAATATTTTCTTGTGTCCACCACTATGACCATGTGCTTATATTCCAACTAACTATTATAACCAAATGTTTGACAAGTACATCAGAAATACTCTTCTGCATTTATGACCAGTTCAAACCTAATGTACTTACAATTTAGTAAAATAAATAATTTTAAGGTGTAATCAAGTTACAGATTTTAATGTTACTTATCTCATATATTAAATTAAAGATAACAGTGCTATTCTTTCATTCTCTGTAAAGTAAAAGACTAGTGAAGTAGCAGATATGAGAAAAAATTGCTATATTAATTACTGTTTCAAGCTTCTTATCTAATCAACTGATAACGATAAAAGAAGAAAACATATATCTGAAATCAGAAAGATAAAACATGAAAAATGGGAATTAGGACAAACTACCAACACTGCTTTATAAATGACTAAAATATCAACAGATATACATCATTATTGTTACTGATTAATTGAAAAATAATTACCACCTTGAACTTCCTTTTTATGATTGGTTGAGGTCTTGGTTCTGGAGAGTTCTTCCACAAATCAAGTAAAGCATCAATGTCTGGTGTTGTTATCACTTCTTCTACTTCAGTCCCAAATGAATATTTCACCTGGATAACAGGAACTTCTGGAGTCAAGTGAGAGACCGATGAGTCATCAGTGTGAAGTGGCTTACACGTGTTCTTACTGTAAGTAAAAGGTCCTGAAGTGACCTCTTTACAAATACTGTGATATTTGTATTCTTCAGGTTTCTCTTCCTGTCTCTTTGGTGAACCTATAAGTTTCAACTTAGTTCTTCTTGTTTCAAAGTTTAAATTTTCATTTCTGTCTTTAAGCTGTGTACCATGTCTCACAGATAGAAAGTCTTCCTGTACACGACCAGTAGATAACAAAATCATCTTGGAAACATCTTGTGTCCTCTGAAGTTTCTGCTGACTGGAACATTTATCAACAAAAAAGGAAAACGTGTTAATTTTAGATATACAATCATGTGATGATGAACTGGAACTTTCAGGTTCAATTTCAAGAAGGAGTTTTTGTTTTCTGGTTGCTACTTTTCTTTTCGGTTTCCTGGAATGCTCACCTAGAAGAGAGATAAGGTACATTTACGTTTTTTACTTAAATGGTTAAAATATGATAAGTTTAAAAATGACAGAAACTTCACACTATACTGAGAAATGCATATCACAATGTCTTTTACTTGATATTATACTATAAATAATGTTAAAGACTGCTTTCATACTTATCATTTTGTATTGTTGTGTCTTCTTAATATAGTTTATCCATTTCAAGTTTTTCCAAACAGATAAATATTTCAAGAAGAAAAATAAAATTATTAGGTGTGAAAATGAAAGTTATACACCAGTTTGCCAACAGTTATCTTGTTACATGTACAATATTTAGAAGTACAGCCTTACAATGTGATTAACTTTTTTTTAAATTTGTACTTTTTAAACAGTACAAAACTACAATGTCACAGAATTATTTTTATCATTTTCACACTTGCCAAACATTTTCCAAACTTATTATTTTTTTAATCCTAAACATGTGACCTACAAAGTTCCATATTGGTAGTAAATCTTGGTTATGTAACATCTCAAACTTTTTCTAAGTTACTAAAAAATATAACATAATATAGCTTTGGATTACGAGATTTCCATTCTAGTCTTGCAAGCCATAGCAAAGTTTTCAATATGAAACTGGTTGTGAAGACTTTAAGAACTTGCTTACGGGCAAAACAGTTCCACCATAATCTACACTGTGTAGTAAATTATATGACACATGATCAGGCCAATTAATGATAGATTGGCCTTTATATTTTTAGCATATTAAACAACTCATGATCAGGCTTATTACAATAGATTGACCTTTATATTTTTAGCATATTAAACAGCTCATGATCAGGCTAATTAATGATAGATTGGCCTTTATATTTTTAGCATATTAAACAGCTCATGATCAGGCTAATTAATGATAGATTTGCCTTTATATTTTTAGCATATTAAACAGCTCATGATCAGGCTAATTAACAATAGAATGGCCTTTATATTTTAGCATATTAAACAGCTCATGATCAGGCTACTTAATGATAGATTGGCCTTTATATTTTTAGCATATTAAACAACTCATGATCAGGCTAATTAATGATAGATTGACCTTTATATTTTTAGCATATTAAACAGCTCATGATCAGGCTAATTAATGATAGATTGGCCTTTATATTTTTAACATATCAAACAGCTTATCTACTGAATAATTCACAATAATAAATTAGTAGGCTTAATGCCACATTCTTCAAATCTTATGATAAACATGATATTAAAGAACATCAAGGCTGCCCCCCAAATTAAACCCAGCCCTGATCATTTAAATATTTAAGTTTTCCCTTAAATTTACTTCATTTACCATATCTGAAGGAACCCATTCCAAAGGCCAAATACCCTGTTGAAAAACTAAAACTGTCTAAGATGAACATGACCCCTACTATGCCAGTTTATGTTGTGCTCTTTAGTCGTACTATTCTCACCAGTAAGAATGAAAAAAATCTGATGCATAAATATTATCAATTCCCTTAATAAACTTAATCTTCAGTTAGACATCTTCTAACTCCCCTTTTTCCAAGAGAAGACAATTCCAGAGGTCTTGAACTATCATTGTATGGAAACTTTTTGATCCCAAGTATCAATCTTGTAGCCCCCTCTTCTGAACTGTTTCTGACAAATTAATAGTTTGATGACTCAAAACACCAAACATATAATATATGCCTCACCACTATATGAAACCTAGTTTTATTCTTTTGACTTGCCCTTGTCCAATGTAGAATTCCCTTCAACACATACAACTCAGTGACAAACGATGAACTGAATGATAGATTGGACTTGACATCTATCTTTCCTTTTATAAATTTAAGCTGCCTTTCATTTCTAATATCATATTTCACTAAAGGATTTTGTAAAGGTTCTTTTACCAAACGCTCACTATTATCATTACTGAAGTAAGACTAATTGGCCTGTAATTTCCAGGGCATTATAAGGAGCAACTTTGCTAACCTCAGATACCTGCCCATTTTATATTGACCTATCCACAATGAAATAAAGTTCTCCATATCTAATCTCTTACCTGGGAAACACTGTCTGACTCCGGTGCTTAACCTGTTTTTAATCTCTCAATCATGTGGATTAACAAGAATAGTCACATGTGTGGATCACTTAGAACAAACAATAAGCAGTCACATGTGGATTAGCACTTTAGAACACAGAAGAGGCACAGTCACATGTGAATTAACTAGAATACAGAATAAGTCACAAATAATGATGGATACCTAACAACCATAACCTCATCTAAGGCTAGGTGTACAGGATATTAAGCTTCACTATGATGGTTATCTGATCACCATAACCTCATATAAGGTTAGGTGTAAGGCTATTAAACTTGACAGTGATGGATATCTGACCTCTATTACCGAATCTAAAGCTGGGTGTAAAGCTATTAAACTTGGCAGTGATGGATATCTGACCACCATTACAGAATCTAAAGCTAGGTGTATAGGCTACTAAACTCAACACTGACAGATATGTGATCATCACAACTTCAGGCTAGGTATAAGAATGAAGAATGTTAGCAGTAACTTTGAAATTCTTCTTATAAATTAAATATACGTTCCACTAAATACTGTATAATCATGGTTACTGGAATACTGAACATGTTATTCAACACTTTTTATAAAATGTGAAACGATATCTTCATGAGAAATGAACAGTAAGATAGAGGACTAACAAATTTTCTCGTACTTGACTACGTACTGATACTGATAGTGGTACTTGAATCTAAAATATAAATACAAATTAAGTTAACCAGTTTTGATTATAATAAAGACATACAGGATCAACCACGTTCATTAATCACATTCAGAAAATCTAATCCGATCCTGGTGTTTTCAACAGTTGAACCTGTATTGTTGAAGAATAATGGTAGAATGGACTTTACTAAATAATATTGTTTAAAATTTCCTGTTATCACTGGCTGAATTTAGCCAATTGTTCAGTGCAACATACATTATGATATTTCCACATGTTCAACCAGTTATCAGAAAAAATAAAATGCTAATGATTCATTTTGAACAGAGGACAAAACATAACAATTAACAGTGCAACATCTGCTAAAATTGTGTTAAAGTTTCAAATTAAACATATTCAAACTGAAAATAAATTAATCATTTATATCAAATAGCAGAAATGCTGCCCTACAGGCAACTGTTTGTACTAGTAATTACTAATCATAGTGTTCATACCTAACTCTAAAAAATTGATGAAAAAAAAGTGAACATTTTCTAAAAAGTATTTTTTTCTGGGAAGTACTGCACGGGAAAAGTGTTCGGATTGTGCTCTTTAGTCATACACAACTTTCACCTTTTGATTCTGCTGCTCTCCGATCACGGATATTTTGAGACATCCTCCACAGCCTCTCAAGTCTTTGTTCTTTCGATTCTGCAGCCCTCCGATCTCGTTCATTTTGAGACATCTTCCTCAGCCTCTCAAGCCTTTGCTCTTCCGTTTCTGCTGCTCTTTTCATCTTCACATACTGCGACATTTTTCTTAGCCTGTCTTCTCTTTGCTCGAGAGATTCTTGAGCCCGTCGTTCCTTTTCCCTTCTTGCTCGCTCTCTCCTTCTTTCACCATCATCTTTATACTTTTTTGGCCTTCCCATCTCGAATGGCTTTCTTTGGATCCTCTTCTTATAAGTTTAAAACACACCCTAAGAATACAGAAAAGTTTTCAAACAATCAACATAATGATAATATTGATACAAAGATGAAATGTTGATTGTTTAAAGACTTTTCTGTAGTTTTGGTTACATACATAGATACTCACATACACATTACAGTAAGATTAGCAGAAACCTCTCCCTATGGTCAGCTACTTGTGCTAGTAATTACAAATCATATTATTCATACCTCATTGAAAAAAATTTAGAAAAAAAGTGAAAATTTTTTAAAAAGAATTTTTTTCTGGAAAGTTCTGGATGGGGGAAGTGTTCGAATCATGTGTGCTATTTAGTCATACACAACTCATTGAATCAAAAATGATTCAATGTACAGAGCTCAAAATTATCAAAACTTTTACTGATAAATACTGTAACATTGTTATATATTAAAAGTGGTACTGTTTATTGAAAAAATACATTTTTAAAGAACTCATTTCTTAGTACTAAAATTAAAAATTATATCAATAAAAATATATCAAACCTTCACATGTTCTTGTTGTGAATAGAGTACTTTATTTAAAATTGTGTTTTATTATAAAGAAATGTTTGTTACACATACCAAAGTTACTTTTCTAATTGTCTGAATCTTGAATACCCAAAGTGTGAAATTTTTTATGGATTTTTGGTTGTGGTGCCATTCAATACATGGCACAGGAGTTTTGGCTACATACATAGACAGTGACATACACGCTATGTCCATTATAGTAAGATGCAAATCTCACCATAATATTCCAGTCTCGCCCTTTCTTCTGCATAACGTTGTCTCTTATAGCATAATGTTCTCTCTCTCTACGTTTTAAATAATAGGCCCTCTTTTTCTCTCTTTGTTTCCTGTACTTATAGACCATCTGTCTCAAATAAATATATATACTTCATCACCTTAGTTATTTCTGTTGTGTATTTAGATACTATATATATATATATATATATATATTATAGCACTTTAGCTGTAAAATTATTCACAAATGGCTTAAAGTGGAAATGACACCACATCAACTATAAAAATTATCACGATTAACACTAACACTATATAAATATAATCTTTCTCTGTATGGAAAAGTTAAATGTTTTTTAGGTTAAATATCATCATGATAAAAAATAAAATAATACACATGCCTGTCAATCTCTAGACTTTTAAATTGATTATTAATATTAGTTTGTGGACCTGTAATGTTCCACTGGCTTATATTGCACTAGTACTAGACTAAGTAGTCACTACTACCAGTACCAGCACATGTATTAGTAGTATTACTACTAGAACTAGTAATAGTTTAGTAGTAGTAGTAGTAGTAGTACCAAGCCAGGGTAAACACTGGAGTTGACGACAGTGCAACTATGAATGTAATTTATATTACATAATTTTCCACTACAACTTACAAGTCAATTTAGAAACTAAAAACGTGGAGCTTAGTTAATAAATCGACAACAGCAACCACGAACCCTTAAAATTATGCACTCTCCATTTTTCTATTGCAATTTGGATGGATTTTACTTCGTAACCTACGAACGATAAAATTAGTTTAGCTAATTTCACGAGTACTTCTGGCAAAGCTACACACCGACTACAAACTATACCGCCAGGACATTAGATATTGTTCACTGAAACTGACAATTTTGAATTTAAAAGTCGACGGGAAATGGACAAGCCCTATAATAATGGGTAGATACAAAATATCAGTTAAAAATTGTCGATGTTTTTATTGCTTAAGTGTTCTTATAGTAACTGTTTGCATACAACAACTTTAGGAAATTAATATCATTTGAAGAAAAATAGTTTGCACAGAAACACCATAGTTTTTGAAACTAGATGTATATTTCATACCATAGTTTTTGAAACTAGATGTATATTTCATTTCACAAAATATCACATACAATTAGGCCAACAATGATAATAATTCACGTTTTGCATTATTTTTGGTTTGAATTTTGGGACCGAATACACACCTGAAGTAAAACGGTTCAACATAGACTACGAAAGAACGAACTTTTTACAGCATTTTCCGTTAAATGAGAGTGTGGTCTTAATACGAACAATTAAGTCAAGCATCTTCAAACCCACTTTGTTTCTTGTTTTCGTTTTGTTAATGGTCACTAATGAAAAGATCATTTCAACAATGGCATTGCCAATTGGAACTGAAAGGCATGAAAGCGCATATCATAATATCTGGAGAAAAGTATTTTCACTCAATGCATTCTATATTTTCCAACTCTAGCCCAGAATAGACCGGTATCAATAGGAATTTTGCCTTCAAATTCATTTGCCCAAGGAACATACAAAATGCGCCGATAATGCTCTTTGATGATCTCATTGAAGTCATTATGGTGTGGAAAAGCCAATTGTTCAAATGGTGCTCTAGTAGTTTAATAAAGAACTGTGGTATGGCTAAGGATAAACAAATTTTGCAATATATCTCTGTTTTTCGGTAATATTGTTGCGTCAGCAAAGTCACATGACTAGTGTGACGCCACGTTTCTAGAACTATTCTGTACCTTGGCGAATGCTCTAGGATTTACTAGATATGGGGTAGTCTGGTATATAAATGAGGGTGACAACGTGACGGGACAATAAAAGTGTGTGTAGGTAATGAGTAATTGAACTGCGGTCAGAGAGA
>NW_013674275.1:26794-27927 GCF_000517525.1 Limulus polyphemus | reverse complement strand
GAACATTTATTACTTTCACTATATGCTGGTCTTTGATGTGTTGCAAGTGAACATTTATTACTTTCACTATATGCTGGTCTTTGACGTGTTGCAAGTGAACATTTATTACTTTCACTATATTCTGGACTTTGACATGTTGCACATGAACATTTATTACTTTCACTATATGCTGGTCTTTGATGTGTTGCAAGTGAACATTTATTACTTTCACTATATGCTGGTCTTTGATGTGTTGCAAGTGAACATTTATTACTTTCACTGTATGCTGGTCTTTGACATGTTGCATGTGAACATTTATTACTTTCAGTTTGTTTTAATGGGATGTTTGGTTTTTCACTTTAACACAATCAGAGTCAGAAGTTAAGTTTTCTTTCACTTCCATTATTTCTGGTTACTTTTCTTGTACATTACGTCAATGCACCTGAAAATATTATACTAGCACAAAACTTTTGCAGGTTTTTTCACGTTTCTTAAGAACTCGAATGAGTCATTTTACATTAACCATAGATAATCTTAAAAGTACATGGGAACAAAGTAAAGAGATAGGACACACTGTAAAAGATAAGAGCATAATATTTATCAAAACAGAAACAACAAGCACAATTTGTGTACTTGTTTACAGGATGGACTGTTACTTTTACTAGAATATAACCATTTTCTCGAAACTGTACTTGATGAAATCTTCTACCAGACTGTTTATATGTAATGTTCCTTATTAACAGGTAACTTCGCATTTACTCAGAGCGACTAGCGCCATCATTTCTAATCAAATATACAGAAGGTGAAGCATAGTAGGATACTTCTGTCTACATTACAGCCATACCAGTCACTTGAGTAGAGCCCCCCCCCCCTCTAGTGGCACATGGTATGTCTGCGGACCTATACCGCAAGAAACCAGGTTTCTATACCCGTGTTGAGCAGAGCACAAACAGTCCTTTGCGTGGGGTTTGTGCTTAATAACGAACAAGAACACTTGAGTAGAACAAATGTTATCAACGAAATCAACTTTCCTTGACCAAGGTTCACTGTATTTTATCTGGGAAGATATATTTCAGTTTATTTTCCATAAATTTTATCCAATAACACCAATATGTAGAAATCAGTACTTCATTATTTTACTAGGTGATTTACCT
>NW_013674275.1:15266-25837 GCF_000517525.1 Limulus polyphemus | reverse complement strand
AAGCTACAACTGTAGCTTTGGCTATTAGTGACTTCTTCTTCAGATTTGGTATGCTAGGCATGTAAAGGAAATATGGGATTGAGGGACTTGCTACATATGCTACTACCTAGCAAGGAATGCGAACACTATAGCGATAGAAAAGCAACCATATATGTAGGCCTATCAGAATATATTCGTTGTTAAGAAAGTCCAAGGGAAACCCATAATATTCCTCATCCCCTTCCTTAATAATGAGATTTAAACCATAATTAGTGTATTTAGTTTCTTGGTACAAATGTTCTGATAGATGTTTGAAATTTATATCAAACATTTCATTGTGATATATCTAGTAACTACACCAAACAAAAATAATTAGGTAGTGTTTGGAATTACATTACAGGTTATTAGTTAGATAGACAGGGGTATTCTTAATTTTATTTAATATTAGATGCAAATACAGCCTGAATGAAAAACGTAAAGAAACTAAACGATTTAAACTGAGTTTTTCTAAATTATGATTAAGCACTCTAAATTATTTTATCATCGAGCTTGGCGGTAGAAGAAACAATTCTGCCATTTGTTTAAAATGTGAAAGCTTAGAATATTCCAAGCTCTCCAAAATGAGCTTAATCTCGAAACCATTGACGTCATACAAACCTTAGCAGAATCTACCTTCCAAAAATATAAAGTCCAGATTTTATGATAAGTACTATAGTGGAGAGCCAAATTTGTATGAAACTAACCTATGTGAGTTTTTATTGACCTTGACTATAAAAACACTGCGTCTTCCCAGGATGCATGAACTGAGGGAGTTTTCTGTGTCACTTGTGTTCTATGCCTACCATTTATTGACCCAAGTTTCTGATAAAAAAACAAAAAATGGTAAGTGTTCGAGAAGAGAACGTGTACACGCCGTTGCTATAACAACTGTTTTTGTAAAGCATTCAGGCTCTGATCTTTTTAATCACTCTCTTTTCTGTTTATTATCTGATAAACAGAGTATAATGTGTATTTTTACATTGTTTCTCCTGATTAATCTGGCACCGACAGGTACAACAACTACCTCAGTTCACCTAATTAAATAAAAGAAACGTCTTATTTCGTCACTTACATTAATTAATGTGTCCTTTTAAGTTGCAATTCAAACAACCGATAGACATAAGTTCAAATTAAAGTACAACAGTTTGATTCACTTTATAATTTTCTTCATTGAGAACAATCAATATTCATAAAACTGAACTAAGTGGTTGACAATAACAAAAGAAAAGACAAAGTCGCTAACTCAGTCAATAATTATTGAATACCTGACTTCACTTACCAACCCAGTAATCAATAAATTAGTGTAACGTACTCACTAATCAGTAATTTTTTACTCTAAACTAATTTGCACTTTATATTGCTCAAATCGTTTTCTAAACTTTGAAGAATGTTCTGGTTATTAAACCACGCCCATCAGATAGCATCAGACCCCCCCTCTGGCCAAACAACAATACAAACATCTAAGGTAATAAAACATATTCTGTTTGGTTGTTTGTTTGGAATTAAGCACAAAGCTACACAATGGGCTATCTGTGCTCTGCCCATCACGGGTATCGAATCCCGGTTTCTAGCGTTGTAAGTCCTCAGACTTTTTGTTGTGCCACTGGGGCAACATGTTCTGGAAGTGATTTCGACAGTAACCTCGGGCTCTTCACTAGGTTGACTTATTTCTGCAAAGTATTGTTACAACAGCGGAAGTCACGTGACGCTGGTGACACATGATGAATTTCTCGAATGATCATGAATGATTCGGTAGGCCCGAGTGTATTCGGGACGTCCCTTTCGTTAGTATATAAGCCTGGCAGAGAAGCCAGCGAGATATAGATAATCAAAGAAGCGAACAGTAGTTACGGTAATATAAAGTGTGTGTTTGTAATCGTAGAAAGCGAAGTTATCGAGATTGTGAATCACTGTTATTTATAGCGTATATTATAAAAGTTGTTAAGTTTAAAGTGACGAGAAACGTACTGAAAGTGAAATTACTGTGTGTTAAAAGTTTGTATCGAGGAAGAATAAACTGGTTTAATCAAGAAAGAACTTGTATCGCTGAAGTTCCTCAGAAAGAATTTCTACCGGAAATTAACAAACAAGCAGATACTTAACAGTATTTTCTTAAGCTAACTTGTTAGCCATTCTCTCACTGACATACCTCCAAAGACAATCGTAGTTGATGACCTTTTGTTTGAACCATGAACTGGTTTCTTTAAATAATGGAATTTTTATCTTATTTGAAATATATGGAGTACTTTCATACCCAGGATATTGTTGCTTTGGTTTATTATCAACTGATTCATCGTGGTCTTGGACCTAATATCTATGCTTTCCACATTTATACCAGTTATCTTTTCCTTTGAAATCATTTCTTAAGGCTTTTGTCTGTAGTTTCTGGCAATATGTCCTTTTACATTGCAATTGAAACACATCTTGTCTTGTGGATTACTTCCTCCAATCTGTGTAACCAGTTGTCTAACTCTCCATTAGAGGGTGCTGATATTTCTTCACTCTTTCATCTGATAAACTCAGATGTTGATAAGTTGTTTATCTATGACTTCAGTTTATTCTAGTTTCATCCACATCTTCCGTGAGCTTGGCTAATGTCTCTTCCTCTTTCTCTACTAAACTTTGATTTAAAATCTGTTTGGTAAGGTGGCTATTAATGCTTGATAATTGTTAAAGTTCTCTCTGAAGGAAGGTTGTTTTTTGAACAATTGTTCCATGTAAATATGCATCCATTCGCTTTATAAAGTCCGATTTGCCTCATTAACTTTCCTTAATGAAAAAATCTGATCTTCCGTCGTCGATCCATTTCAACATGGATTTATGTCAACTACTGTCTTATAAATTGTACACAGTATGTTGCAAACGTTATTAACAAGGTTGATGTTATTTACAAAGTGAATCATGTGCGATAAAAGAATTATATAATTTCAGATTTCCTTATATTTATTTAACTAACCGATTACAAAGTATTGTTTTTCAGACTCATCAATCTTATAGATATTAGAATAGTCGTTATTGGAAGCCACAAAGTCGCAATTGGTTAAAATAAAAACAAATGTATATATATCTGGAGTGTAAAGGTCGTTTTTTTTTCTAAACTTTTCATCAAAATCTTATAAGTATATTGTTAAGCCAAGCGTACCTCAAGGCTTTATAAATATATTGTTGAACCGAGTGTACCTCAAGGCTTTATAAATATATTGTTAAATCAAGTGTACCTCAATGCTTTATAAATATATTGTTGAACCAGGTGTACTTCAAGGCTTTATAAATATATTGTTGAACCAGGTGTACCTCAAGGCTTTATAAATATATTGTTGAACCGGGTGTACTTCAAGGCTTTATAAATATATTGTTGAACCGGGTATACCTCAAGGCTTTATAAATATATTGTTGAACCGGGTGTACTACAAGGCTTTATAAATATATTGTTGAACCAGGTGTACCTCAAGGCTTTATAAGTATATTGTTGAACCAGGTGTACTTCAAGGCTTTATAAATATATTGTTAAATTAGGTGTACCTCAAGGCTTTATAAATATATTGTTGAATCGGGTATACTTAAAGGCTTTGTAAATATATTGTTGAATCGGGTATACTTAAAGGCTTTGTAAATATGTTGTTGAACTGGGTGTACCGGAGGGCTTGTAAATATATTGTTAATTTGGGTGTGCTTCGAGGTTTTATAAATGTATTGTTAAATGGGATATACCTTAAAATTCGATAGATATATTGTGTAATTGTGTATATTATAACAATAGGTAGGCAAACAACGATTTATAAACATAAGAAAAAGTTTTATTGATGGTGGAACATACTACATTTACTCAAGTAAATACTCTATGTATCTCTAGGCTCTATAAATATATTAACTAATTGGGTATATCTTAAGGCTTAATTTGACTACATTTTAAATTCGAAGTGTTGAATGTTTGCTGATGATTGAGGATAAATTCAACCTATGTTTATCCTCTTATTTCGTCAGAACTATAAAACGTTATTGATTTACGTATTATATTTTCTAAGTGACTTGTGCTAAAATTACACATCCGCATTTTTATATATATTCCGTTGTTACGTCTCTGTTCGTTTGTTAATTTAATATTGTTACGTCTCTGTTCGTTTGTTAATTTCCCGTTCGATTAAAGTGTTTAGTGATCACTTCGTAGCTTCAAATTCTAAACAATACTGAATTAAATCGACAATGAGTAAATGTTAAGGCTCTTGCTAAAATATTCATACAATTTAGTTTTATTATTTCATTTTTGCTCATCTTTCATATATTTCCGTGAAAACACTAACATGTCAGACATTAGTATCCATAAATAATTGACACAGTAATATAATATATATATATATATATATCATAGTTGTCTTTAAACTTACGATTCAACATCAAATTGTCTCAGAAAGCACTGCGCTCTTAGAGAGTTGGCCGAGTGGTTAGTGTGTCAAACTGCAGATCGAAGGTTCCAAGGTTAGAGCAATGACACCGTTGAATAAGTTCCATACTTTCATCCATGGAGAATTATAAGTCAGTCAATCCTTTTACGCAGTTGAAATAGTTGGACAATCAAAACCTGTTGACGCTGATTAGCTGTTTTCCTTCTGGTATATATTGAGAAAGAATAAACTAGTTTTATTTAAGAAAGGACTTGTATCGCTGAAGTTTCTCGGGAAGAATTTAGGATCTATTTTAACACCTTTATACAATTCGTGTGTTTGAAACGTACGCAGTATTAACCTGTATTATATTTTGTTCTAGTGGAAGTGTCTACAAACAACTCATCCAACCTGTAATATGTATAACGTGTTATAACAGAGTGAAACTTCCACACGGAATGAAACTGAAGTCGAACGGATTTAAGTCACGTGATCTTATTATAGGAAGGGGAGGCTCCCGTGTTTCTTATGATTACTCTGTTATTGGTTGTCACTAAACGCTATTGGTCCAATGTGAAAAGAGGCATACAACGATTGGTAAATATACGATAAAGCTACTAATTTTAGGATAGTTAAGATTTAGTTGAAATCATTGGCTGAAAAATGTTGGATGAATGATATAAAAAGCGTTTTCTAAGCTGAAGTTTTCACGAAAACAGCAACATTCTAAACATGAAAGTCCTCTTTGCAGCTCTTTTTGTGCTCGTAAGCGTGACGTTGGTGAAAGGCGACGCTATAGATAAAGCTTGGAAAAAGTTGTGTAGTAAGTTTATTTTCAAACATTATTGATGTATAAAATATTAAGCAATAGTATTATTAAAATAAATGTTCTCGTTTCATATCTGTACTTGATCAGTAGAAAAACAAAGCAAAAGAAAACTAGAATAAAATATTAGTAAAGTAAAGCTATACACTTTTATACCCAATTATATTTTACGATCTATCATAAGGAGAAATACGATAAATATTTCCTTACGTTTAATCAAGTATTTTTAATTAACCTGTTTCGTAACATGAGAAAAATATCCTCTTTAGGCAAATCAAACATATTTTTATTTCATTCAGAGATTAATAAAGAGATGCCTGGAAAAATGAATGAGATAAAAGAATGCGACCGAACATTTTTGAGTGGAAAGTCAGAATTGGTAGGTATCTGTTGTATTATGATTGATTATTTTTCGTTATTTCACTGTGGTTTTGGAAACAATGTGTTGATAACGTGAATCCGTGAATCTGCTAACATCAACGGATTTTCTACTCTGTGATAAACAATTTCATATATCTGATATATTTAGGATTAGTTTGATATAATAAAAGAGGATGCCATAGTGTTTTAACACGATAATATTCAACTAGAATAGAAAAGTATTATATCACCTTTTTCTTGTTTGTACTTTTACATCGGTAAAATTATTCATGCCACGTTAAAAAATTGAATTTTTTACGTATAGAAACAAAACACTTTATATTTGTAATTGACATTTATCAAAACTTCAAGGCAGCGGAAAGGAGTCTTGTCATAAACTGAAAATATTTATTCATATTGTCATATTTAAACAAAGCTCACAGATATAGAACGATGTGATTTTAACTTCATTTTATTATACTTGTTTGAGCTGTGTTTTTATTCTCTGTCTTTGTCTCAAAAAATGTTGCATACTTTCAGTTTATAAGCCGTAAAATGATTGCAAACAAACAAAAGCATATTTAAGACTAATTATAACACAATTTACGACAAGTATATCGTTCCTCATACATGCCCCCCAATGGCACAGCGGTATGTCTGCGGACTTACAACGCTAGAAACCGGGTTTCAATACCCGTGGTGGGCAGAGCACAGATATCCCTTTGTGTAGGTTTGTGCTTAACTTCAAACATATCCTCATACATTAATTTAATACTAAAAGGTTAAAACTTAAGTTTACAATTAAATTATATGAAAGCTAAAAAGCTTTAGAATGTAATATAAAAGTTGATATAACAAAATATTTTTCATCTCCAGCTTCCAGGTGCAGTTCGAGAGTGTGAAAAGGCAAAATATTCTACTAGCAAATTCGACGAGTTCTTGAATGCAATGTGTAGTAAAGAAAGAGAAGCGGATTTACAGGTGATGATAACTATTTTATCATTTTATGTTTAGTATACGTTTGCATAATAAAACATTTTTTTATTTGACAATGAGATTTTATTCAACAGGTGATTTGCTTATTTGTCTTGCAGTAAAAAAAAAAAAAAGAAAAACCTACAGGACTCACTCTGTGTTATTAACAGGAGTGATAGTTTAGCGATTTTCCACCTTCTGTAGTCCGGACTATGGTTATCCAAACTACCATAATTACCAAATTTCAAGGCAACCCATTCAAAAATACCTGAGATATAACATCTCCAATTTTGATTGAGTTTCTTCCTATTTTATTTTTCTTTCCACCAAAAGTACTGAAACTTTGTTTGATAGAAAAACATACTTAACTTTTACGGATCTTTTTCAAATATGGTACACTGATAGATTTTTACAACCTACAATTAGGAGTCTCATTTGTTGTCATACAAGTTACATGTGCAAAGTTATTTAACAAAGACCGCTCAAATTTAACGAAAAGTTTTGCGCACGCCTACGTAAAAAGTCACATAAGCTATCGGTCTGACATTTTTACTCCAGCTTCACTTAAAAGTAAAAGTGGACCGTTTTAACTTATTTTAATTTATTGACATTTGGATTTTTGTAGTACCAGTGTCTGCTCTAATTGGAAAAAATTAACCTTGCACCTCGTAGATTTAGACTACAATTCAAACAATTGCAGCAAAGGCTTTTATAAAGTACTAAAGATGTAGCCAATAATTAAATGAAGCACATGTTAAGAGACATGATAATACAGCCATCACAATGTCACCGTTTTTATTTTATTGCCATTTGGATTAAAGACGGCTACAAAACTATAAGGTGAAAGCACGTGCAGATACATAAGTATTGGTTAGTCCAAGCAAATTAGATTAGCAGTTTCTAGCTCAAGTTATTATTGATTATTCATTGTCAAATTTTCAGCACAAATTTATCAAGTTTTATTAACTTATCCTAGTTATAGAACGTTTTATCCGTTTTAGTCCTTACTATTTTGGAAAACAAACGCTACACTCTACCGGTTTAAATCACTTGTAAATTATATTAGGAGTATATTTTATAACTAATATTTTACCTTATAAACCTGACAGCCTCTTTAAAAATTTACTTATATGTACACCTGTTTGTAATACATGTAAAACACAACTGCTTATACCTTTCTAATCACGATTAATTTTTACAGTCACTAATGTCTTTCAGATTTTTGACGTCAGCGTTCGAAATGATTCTTTAAACTAAATATTTGACTAACTATACTCAATTAATAATTTGATTAAGGATAGACACAACAATATAGAGCTATATACTATTACAAGGATAAACGTAGCACACAAATACCTAATGATTGGAGAGCTTAGCATGGAAGAACAAGAGCTGTGATTGGTCAGAAGTAGAGGAACTGTATGTGAAGGAAAACAATTGATTAATAAGTAACAAACTGAAGACTCATAGGTTGGACATGAAGCTGAAAAGTAAAATGAACTATGAAGAACTGAAAATTGAAACGTAAGATGTAGTTGAAATGAGCTCAAGACTATTCTTGTGAAATTGATTAAATAACGATGAACACAGTCAACACTCACTATACTATAGGAGAATTAGATATATGATATATATACCTACCACAGAACTATAATGAACTTTAAAGCTTTAAACAAATACATTTTCTGGTTGATCAAACTACCAGTCTTGTAATATGATAAATAACATTAACTCATATTAATCTATGTATGCAGGAAGTCAAAGAATGTATCAGAGAGAAATTTGCAGAAGCTCAAGTGGATCCAGAGATTGCAGTCACTGGAATGATGAAGAACTGTTTCTGAAGATGTAAGTTAATAACGTTAAAATATACCAATACGTTAACAATAAATTAAACAACTAACTGTAAACTTGAATATCTTCTGTGTTAAAAATATATAAACATTATTATTAACAATAACATCTAAAATGTTTGTAGCTTCAAATAACGTAACGTGTTGTATAACGGTTAGACGTTGTAGTAACTATTTACTTATCATAGGTTTAAGTTTAAGTATATAAAATACTATCACGATTAAAATCATACTATAAATATTATCATTAATTAATCTGTTTAATTTTGTTTTTGTAACATACTAGCTTGGTACTATAATGATTCTTTTGTTCATTAGATTTGTTAATGTCATGAAACTATGTGGTTATTTATTAAAGTAGTTATTTATATTTTATCTATTTTACTTTTAATACTTTATTCTTAAAACAAGACCCAAACACATTTAATAGAAATCAACATTTCTTTATATAAATTGATAAAGTTCCCAACATTTGAAGTATGAGTAAAATTCAACATTTCACTAGAATTGAGTTATTCAGTTCCTTCATTGTTTTGATTTAGGTGTTTGAAACGTTTAACTCTTACAAATGTATTTTCTAGTGAAAATAACAGCAAAATACCTCATCGTTACTAAAATTTTTCACCTTCCTTGAAAGTAAATAAAATATTTAGTGTATACTTCTCATATATTGTTAAATAATTAAAAAAAATACATTCTCATCTAAGAAACGTAAAATAATTATGGATAACATTCTATCACGCCTTACACATTAATAAACTTTAAAACATTGTTTGTTTCAAAATAAAATCACATTGGCTTATCAGCTGTGTCCATCGCGAGGAATCGAACCTTCGTATAGTATAGTAATTTCATAAATTTACCGCTGACACCTTAAAGCAATTGGTCAGAATAGTAATCACGTGGATATTTTGTATAGAACGACACAGATAGAAGTTGCTATAAAGCTTCATGTACACTAACTATACTTTAGAATAATAACTCTGAGGCAATGAACGTTATACGTTTACTATACACCAAAGACAACAATTTTAACTATATATATGTAGGAACATCTTGTACTATAGAATGAAATACGACATTATTGAAGAAATATTAACCAGTACACAGATAGAATCTGAAATCAACTAAAATAATAAAACATAAATATCAAATATATATATATATATATATACGTGAACTAACATATGAATATTACATAAAATAAATATTTTAAATATTTCGTTTGGATGACTATCAAGCTAATATACAGTATATGTTCATATTTTAGAACATGTACTAACTTTGATATGTTCTACCACAATGATATTAAATAAATTGACTTACATATAATGAAATGTTATTGGATCTCTTTTTAAGTGAATTTACCTTAAGATTTAATTATTTTAATGTAATTGATATTTACAGCTTCAACGGATCACTCAACAGCTGATGAAGACCAGTCTACATATTACCTATAATATAATAATCTGAATTTGTCGTGGTTTCCTTCTTTTCGGGATATGTCTAACTCTGAAATAACTATATCTAGAAAATAAAACTTTTAGAAAGCAACAAAATTCTTGAATTTATAGTGATTTATTCATACGGTTTTAAGTTGTGACGAAGCCAAGGTTATACAGTGTTATTTTTGATACTTAATTTATATATATATTATGGTTTTTAGTACCTTCTTTAAATATAAAAAATTAGCCTTTTTTTCATAAATTAAAAAAGGTTTTCTAAATTATTCTGACACAGAACATTTCAGTGAGGAAAATTATCTTCACTTACAAGTGCCAAAAAATAAAAATAAGGACATTTGAAAATTAAATATATATATATTTAAAGGAGTTGATAATTCGTAACTTGAACTATTTCAGAATAATGTGTTTCACAAACTTTTTTTCACACAAGAACGAACCCTGGCTATAATGACAACGTGTTATTAGAGAAACTGTTTGTTTGTTGTTAAGTATGAAGCTAAACAATGAACTATTTGCGATCTGCCCCCCCCCCGGCACTTGAAATTCTTTCAGGCAAGATTAGAGTAAATTAATTTATAAGAGTTAGTGTGAAGTCAGATACATCAATCGAAAGGGTTTGACCTCCTGAGTACAAAACTGTAATTATACTTCAAATCGGTCAAGGATGAAGGAGCTATGAGCTTGTTTGTTT
>NW_013674275.1:11107-14489 GCF_000517525.1 Limulus polyphemus | reverse complement strand
GCCCCCACGGCTGAAAGGGCGGGCATGTTTGGTGTGACGGGGATTCGAACCCGCGACCCTCAGATTGCGAGTCGAGCGCCCTAACCACCTGGCCATGCCGGGCCAGCTATGAGCTAAACGTTTGTACTTGAAAAAACAAACAAACTAAGAGCCGTTCTATGAGCCACTTTGCCGCGGCTAACACGTTATTATACATTATGTTAAAGAGCTGTTGTTATGAGAAATACACACATCATAATTATAAAATTACATTGAAGTCCTCCTAAAAATGATGTTTTAGTTTTTTTACGTATCAAACATACTAATGTTATTACTGTGAAAAAACAATAATCAACTAAAGACGCAACAGTCGGTTTCATACTTCATTAAAACTGGGATGATAAATATTAAACTTCACATGTAAGTTGATAAGGTAAGAAACATTAACTATGTGATTGGTGAAAAAAATTTGTGGCCCAAAACATTAAACAGTGAACTCATTTATAATGATGATAATGAATTAAAGAAACATGTATAAGAATCAGTTAGAAATTGTATGAACACAGGAGGTAATTTAATTGGAGAAACTGACATCTGAGAGAAAGAAGTTACTAAAGGTCAAAATTCAGTTCACGCAAGCCTTTTTAATTGAGTCAGTAAAATAATTAAGTTACATAGAATATGATCAGAAACCTTAGTTCTGAAAGTTTCGTTAAACCTCGAATGTAATATAATACTTAGGCAAAGCTGAAATGAAGACAAAATTACAATTTCATAAAATATACTCAGACTCATGTTTAGAAGATCAGCGTAATAATAACACAACATGTATAACTCAGTCTCAAGATGGTAAAAACTAAAATATAGAAATCTAACTTAATATATACACGCTAAGTCAGCACTGTAACATGGACCACGAAAATGAATATCAAAGATGTCTGTTGGCACAGTGACTTTGTCTTCTACTTTAAGAATAAACTAACATACTTCTTACATATTCTCTAATAAAAGTGTTTTCATTACAAACTACAGAAATATGAATTTCGTTAAAACATTCATTCCTAAATGTTTCCTTTTGTTAAATAATGTAACAAAATTATAAACTTTTATATACATTCGTATTTTAAGTTTAAAGAAATTTAACAAGTACAGAACATTAGAATAATTATTGCTTACTGACAGTGTCTAAGTAGTAATAACAAAAAGAGGAAGAAATAACACATTGCACACTACATGGTGATATTATCGGACTCTCGTATTTATATGAACTAGGTAGGTAGGTTTTACTAATATAAATATGATATACATTTGTTTGTTCTATAATGAAGATTCCTCGTGATAAGAACCATTTATTGAAAAGTATTGAATATCAAAATAAAAATTATATGATCCTCTTCTTTCAAGATCATAGTGTTTATCGATATAAACAGAAGAAACAAATCATAATAATCATTTATTTCTAATAATAACGTTTTCTATCAAATCTAGGGAATTCATGGAGTTTATTTATATTCGAGTCTTTAATAAATGTCAAAAATTTTCTTCCGCCTTGTAAAGTCCGGGAGTTATGTAGGAAAGTTAAATGACTTCACAAAAAAAAACACCAACTGTTAAATTTGATTAAAGTAATTAATTTTCCACGAAAAACTACAGGAAAATAAAACATTTATATGTACAACGATACTGATTTGTCCGACAATATCCAAGATTTCTTTACTTCAAGCCCCCCAGTGGCACAGCGGCATGTCTACGGACTTATACTGCTAGAAACCGGGTTTCGATACTCGATAGTCCTTTGTGTATCTTTGTGCTTAACAACAACAACTTTACTTAGCATGTCTACGGACTTATACTGCTAGAAACCGGGTTTCGATACAGATAGTCCTTTGTGTATCTTTGTGCTTAACAACAACAACTTTACTTAGCCCCCAGTGGCACAGCGGTATGTCTTCTATACTCGATGTGAGCAGAGCACAGATAGTCCTTTGTGTATCTTTGTGCTTAACAACAACAACTTTACTTAGCCCCCAGTGGCACAGCGGCATGTCTGCGGACTTACAACGCTAGAATCCATGTTTCGATACCCGTGGTGGGCAGAGCATAGATAGCCCATTGTGTAGTTTTATGCTCAATTGCAAACAAACAACTTTACTTCAAATTGTTGGGTTAAAATAATTTTTTTTTATATTTTCGATACAAATGAAAATGATTGGGTTTCAAACCAAAGTGTTCTCATATAAAATGTTAATGCTTAATCATCAAAGTAAGCGATAAAACATTAAAGTATGTTGTTTTCAGTTTCATGGTGCTTCAACGGCAAGTCTGGGAGCTTATAGTGAAAAAATCGTGTTTCGATAGCCGAGGTGAGCAGAGCACAAATAGGCCATTGTGTGGCTTTGAGATTAACAACAAGCAAATGCTTTTTTTCATGCTTTTTACGAAAACGAGTTTAAATTCAAACTTAAGTATCTTTATATAAAGTAAGTTACTGATTAATTTACAGTCGGTCTGAAGAGTATGTATATGGTACACTAAAATATAATTATAAAGATCCAAGGTTTAAGCCACAATATACAGAAGTGAACACATTTCGTACCTTCTGCTTTGGGAGCCATAAAACCGTAAAACATGTTTAATGTATAGTCAACACAGTTGCTTGTTTAACCTTATTAACTTACATCTTTAGAAACAGTTACAGTTGTCAGTCATTGCAGAGAGTGTAGATGCTGGATTCAGTCATTGTTTGACTTCCTGCATGCATAGATAAATAAGACTTAATGTCATGTAAGATATCATAATATTAGAAGTTTGTACAAGTATAAAATGTATTTGTTTAAAGCTTCAGAACTGAATTATAGTTCTGTTGTAGGATATCACATATAACACTGTCCTGGGTGACTATAAAGTTACCTCATGCATTCTTTTCTTTATAACTCCCAAACTGTAACGTATATGTTAGTTAAACACACTTCCAGAGTTTGAAGACTTTTCCTCCTGAATTTTATATCCGTTTAGAGTTTCAGAATTAATTTAGATAAAACGTCTGCACTGTGAGTAAATCTATTTGATTAAATTTTCATTGTCAATATCAAAAACAATAACTCTTAACAAGAAGTCACAAATTACCATTAAAAATTAGGGCCTCATTCCCGCGTCCAAAGGATGCAGCCTCACTGCTGATTTGCTGTCTCAGGGGTGGGGGAAGAATGAATGATCAAAGATGAAGACGTCATAGTTCCAAAAGTTGTAGTTTTTCGTTCGCTGCAACACCATCTTAATGGGAAAACGTACGCAAGTGTGGAAGGTGTTAATGAGGACATCAACATGTTTGTTGCTTCAACGCCAAGTGATTTCTTTAATCAGGGTATTAACAACCTGATTGTAAGATGGAAAAGCATCACTG
>NW_013674275.1:7601-11097 GCF_000517525.1 Limulus polyphemus | reverse complement strand
AAAAGCATCACTGATAACAATGGAGACTATTTCATTTAATAAACGTTTTGTTTTGATATATAAGTTGTTCGGGTTTTTTCATCAAAAAAAGCGACATTAATTTCTTGACGACCTAATACATTGCTTTTGTATTTGCATAATTCCTCAGTCACTCTTTATATAGTTCCTGTCAAATATCAATGCTTTGACCTGATGGCCCTTTGTATCTGAATTAAAAGACATAAAATAAAATAAAACAATATTATATCCATTCACACAAAAGCTTAGATTTAAATTTTTCATTCAAAGCATTCTTGATCTTACCAGCTGATATAAGCATTTTGATAAGATATTACTCTGATGTTGTGTTCTACTTTCAGGTAGAAATGTAGCATATAATCTTAAAAAAATGCACGAAATTTTGCAGGAATCTTCCATTGGTAACTAAAATAGTTCAAGTCTTACTTTTCTGAATAGATAGTTTGGTTCATTTAAGGCCACTTGGCAACCATTTTTTGCACAAAATAACTGATCATTTTGGAAATTGCTGGCTATTCATATCTTAAAAAGTACTATTTGACCTTTCAGTTGATATTATTTTGACTTTGGATGACCTTGACATGTCAAACTTACAAGTTTGTTCAGCTGTATAACTTGTACAGTGACTTTATATATTAATGCAATACATTTTGAGCATATGACCTCTGACCATGAAGGTCAAAGTGAAGGACACACATGAATATGGCTCGTAAGCTAAAGGATGTTTGGTTTTATTTTTGATTTTATCAATCTATGTATAATAGTTTCATTTTTCACCAACCTGTCACAATAAGATAATTAGGTATCACCGAAAGGGAAACCTGTATGGTTTGTCATGTTTTGTTTGGTTTTCTTCTCTTTATTCTGGCGTTTCCTTACTGGATAATAACTCTGAAATGAACAACATTTTTATAGATGATTGGTAGTGATGATATCTGAACCCCTATTGATTTTGAGCACGGTTATGATTCCGAAATGTCTCAACAAGTCATTGCAAAAGTTGGTATGGACAAGTATTAGGCCTATGGAAAAATTCTTATTGATTGTGGGCCCGGTTTGATATCCATCTTGGATTTACTTGTTGCTTCAATAAGTGCGAAATGCCTTGACAAATCACCGCAAATATTAGTATGCACAAGCATTAGGCATTTGCTATGAAACCTATTGATTTGGAGACTAATATGCAATCCCAAATGGACACTAGGCAACCTTCTTAGATTTTTTTCTGTTACCCGAATAAGTCAGAAATGCTTTGACCAATCATTGCAAAAGTTGGTACAGAAAAGCAATAGACCTGTGGGAAGAACTTTATTGTTTTTGGACCAGTTTTAGATCCAATATGGCCGCTGGCAGCCATGTTGGTTTTTCTTGTCACCATAAGTCCAAAACATCTCAAACAATCACCATGATAGTTGGTATGGACAAGCAACAGGCCTGTGAGAAGAAGCCTACTGATTATTAGCCTAGTTTGAAATCCAACATGGCTGTTAAGTAGCACCTTGAATTTTCATGATACCAAGTACAAAATACTTGCTACCTAGTGGAAGATGGTTTTAGCTGTTGACTTACAACGTGAGAAACCGGGTTTCGAGACCTGTGGTGAGCAAATCACAGGTAACCCATTGTGTAGCTTTGCGCTTAAATACAAACAAACAAAATGCCTCAGCCAGTCATTGCAAAAATTGGTATGTTTGCCATACAAAAACTGGACGTCTAGTAGAGTAACAAACTGTCTTTGTAGTACCTCCTGGATCACATCTAGGTGACCAACTAATTCTCGTTGAAGTTAACAGCCTATTATTTCAGTGTTTCTATCACCACGAGATCAAAATAAGAACTTTACAACATTTCTTTACAGATTTCAGCTAAAGAACTATCCAACGAACTGTACAATTTGAGTGAATTTCTGATGTTGTCGTGGTTCATGAATGAAAAATGTGCCAAGTTCTGCTCTTGTGTATTTGAGTTGTATGATGCCATCGATAAGTATCATAAACATCTCATACAACAGCAGAAGCGAAATGAAATTCATCACCATGCAACTGAGCCTGTTTAGATTTCTGCTAGTTTCATGGAGCTTCCAATACATAGAGGGTGAGATCAAAACTACTTCCCTCAGTCTTAAACTCATCACGAATTTAGTTTAAATGGGTCAGTGCACATGCCAATCTCTAAACGAAATAGTGGTTAGTCATGACTTTTAAAAACTTATTAATATTTGTGAGATAGCAAATTCTGTCTTTTTATGATTATGGTTGTGTTTATCATTCATATATTATTTCCTTCTATCGTTTAGTTTATATATATATGAATTTTTAGTTGCATTAAAATGCTAACTCACCTTGTAGCTGATCATTTGTATTTTGATTAGATATATGTGTGTAGGTAGAAACTGACACCAGTTTCCCTAGCAGTGACGTAAAGATACTATTAACGTAGCAGAAGAGTACGTAAATTTATGTTCACATGAGGTTGTACCCTCGTGATCTACTCTGTGAATAAATACCCTGCCAGAAGCTTCACTAAGACAAAGAGAGAGAGAAAGAGAGTCAAGAGATAGTTATTGAAGGATATAGTTATTGCTGTTTGTCATTCGATATTGAAATGCATTGTTGGAATTTTTTATCTTTTTATTTTTTGGAACTAGGTTTTTTTTTTTCTTTCTGGTTTATTTTTCGGTTTGTTTGTTTGTGATTAAGCACAAAGGTACACAATGGGCCATCTGTGCTCTGCCCACCACGGGTATCGAAACCCGGTCTCTAGCATTGTAAGTCCGCAGACATACCGCTGTGCTATAGGGGGGCTGAATTTTCTGATTCCATTATTATTATCTATTATTACTTGTTTATTAATATTGGTGTGAAGTCTTTGCAGAATGTTGTACTGTCTAGAGTTGTCATGCTTGCTAATTGGGATATGCAAATCAAAAGCCTATTCTCATTGAAACAGATTTGTTCAGCTGCAGCCATGAATCCCTTACTAAAAGAAAAATTGAGTGAATTCAGTGCTTGATTCGTAATCCAAGGAAAAGAATGGTAGTCTTAAACACTCATTGGTCTGGAATGGAAGAAAAACCATACAACAAACTTTGAATTTTCATTATAACCACACCAGATTTATGTCAACCCATCCCCCTAAACCTGCCTCATATCTCTTCTATAAATAATGGATGATTGAGACAGGTATCTGCACTAGCTTCTCTACCAATGGGCATCAGAATCGAACAGAGAAAACACCTTTACAAGGAACTCCTTTAGAAACAATTTATTTGGTCCCACCAATAAAATTTAACTAATAATTTAGTTTACTTGCAAAAACGCCGCCCTACGGCCGGAAGTTTTTGCTAGTAATTACTAATCGTAGTATTTATACCTCATTGAAAAACAATTAGAAAAATTAATTAATTAATTTTCTATAAAAGTATTTTTTTCTGGGAAGTTTGTTTGTTTGTTATGAATTTCGCACAAAGCTACATGAT
>NW_013674275.1:0-7463 GCF_000517525.1 Limulus polyphemus | reverse complement strand
TACTCTTTTACCAACGAATAGTGGGATTGACCGTCACATTATAACGCACCCACGGTTGAAAGGGCGAGCATGTTTGGTGTGACGGGGATTCGAACCTGCGCCCTAACCACCTGGTCATGCTTGGTCTTCTGGGAAGTACTGCACGAGATAAGTGTTCGAATTGTGATCTTTAGTCATATGCAACTCATTGCATCAAAATGATTCAATGTACAGAGTTCAACATTTTTATATGTATTACTATTATAAACTGTAATGTTTTTATATATTAAAAATGTTTCCTTTTATTGAAAAAATGTTTTTTTAAGAACTCCAGTTTTTTAGTACTAAAATAAAAAATTTCATCAATATACATATAATCAAAACCTCGACTCGTAATCTGAGGGTCGCGGGTTCGAATCCCCGTCACACCAAACATGCTCGCCCTTTCAGCCGTGGGGGCGTTATAATGTGACGGTCAATCCCACTATTCGTTGGTAAAAGAGTAGCCCAAAATTTGGCGGTGGGTGGTGATGACTAGCTGCCTTCCCTCTAGTCTTACACTGCTAAATTAAGGACGGCTAGCGCAGATGGCCCTCGTTTAGCTTTGCACGAAATTCAAAAACGCCAAAAGCCAAAGATCCTGTCTCCATCAGGATCTGCCAACAACCTTTACTGAGGTCTATCCTGGAAATGAATTTGGCTCTGTCTAGTTTCACCAGGATAATGTCTGAGTTGCCCATAGCTTCAGAGTCGAAATATGCCACAAGGTTCAGTTTCCAGAAACCTATACAGAAGCAGTTTGAGTCATCCTTCTTCTTCACAATTACTACTGGTGACCAGTAGGCGGACTTCAAACACTCGGTAATTCTAGCTTTTAACATACTTTGACTTCTTGCTTGATCTGGTCTCTCATTGCATAGGGCATCTGGTAGGGCTTCACTTTGACAGCATTGCTGGTCGAGGTCTCGATCTTGTGTTACACAAGATCTGTCTTGCCTAGTCTATCTGTGAAGACATCTGTGTACTGGCACAGTAGCTCTTGTAGGTCTTTCTTCTCCTTGCCAGTCAGTTCTACACTTATGTTGACGTCCTTGTACATCTCATGTCCACCCAGTGGTCTTAGGCATAGTAGCTCTTCATCTTCTATGACAAAGTCATCATCTTCTGGCTCTTAAATCTATAACTGCCACATCTGCAACATCCTTCTGTGTCTCAATAGCTGCACCTGTTGGATCTACTTCCCTCTCGAAGTACCACTTCACCAGATTAGCATGGTATATCTTGGTCTTCCCATCCACTTTCACCTTATGATCTATTCTGTTGACCACTTCCTGCATCTCAAAAGATCCTTTCACTGCAGGGTGAGTTAGTTGTTGTCTGTAGGTAGCAGAACCAAGAATTTCTGTCTGATCTTGAAATGTCAATCCTTGATCTTTTTGCCATAGATGTGCTACTGACTTTCTTGAGCTGCATACAAGCTCTCTCGAGTGAGTCTCCTCCAGTCAGTTTCTGACGTCTAACATGTTCTGGTACGTGTACCTCACTTCTGACTCTTCTTCTCCCCTCTACAACTCTTTCAATATCTGCATTGTACCACATACTGTTCTTTCATACAGCACCTTTAAGGGTGAAAATCCTCTACTTGCTTGTTGGACTTCTCAACAAGCAAATAATACTGCGCACAGGTACCTGTCCGAGTCACGTGGTCTCTCTTAGCACATCTTTTGCAGCATATTTTTTAAAACTCTGTTAACTCTCCCACAAAGACCATTATATCTGGGGTTGTATGGGGTGGAAAATACTTGCCTAGTACTGATGAGTCTGCACATCTCTTGAATCAGTTCTGAGGTCAACTGGATCCCTCTGTCACTCAATACTTCTTTTTGAAAGCTTATTCTGCAGAACACTTCCAGGAGGACTTCTGTTACTCACTCTGTCTTTATCTTCAGAAATGCTATGGTTTCTGGGCAACGTGTTGCATAGTGTACTACTGTAAACATGCACCAGTTTCCATTGTCAGACATGTGATACTGGTCCACTCAAGTCCACAGCTATTCTGCTGAATGGCTCTTCTATGAGAGACATCTCACTCAGTAGCACCTTGTCTCTAGGTAATGTCCATTGGCAGATGTCATATGACCTACAGAATTTCGTCACATCTCCAATGACCCCTGGCCAATGGAAGTTGCTGTTGTCTTTTTTACTCCTAGGTGTCCTCCCACAATCGACTCATGAGCCAACTTCATCACTTGGTATTCTGTTGGTAATATGATCTGTTTAACCTCCCCAGTATAACTGCCTTCATAGATCTGATACAGCACTCCCTTCTGGTTCTCTATTCTATAAGCCCCTTTCCCTTTGGGCTTGTGCTCTACTGTCTACCTGGCACTGTCCAAACGTTTCTGCAGTGATAGGTCTTTTTTTTTGCTTCTTTCAGTCCCCATAGACCTACATTTGAGATGTCACTTTTTTATAACTTGAAGGATCTTGACATCTTGCTTGCTCTTCTTCTCTTGAGTTTTTGTTGTGACTGCAGATGCTTCATCAGTCTCCTTTCTGTATGATCCCTACAAATTTCTACTGCCTTGTATATTGTCAATTAGAAAGTCATAGATGGGTGCCTTCATATGCTTAGGCTCAAAGTACTCCACATAGTATAGAGAGTCTACCTTTATTCTTGCTATGGAAAACTTTCTCACTGTTCCATCAATCAGCACACGCATATGTTCCTTGCCCACCATCTGATCATCAGATACTAGACTGGTTCTCACTGCTGCACCCAATGTCTCATAGGATCTTCACTTTTTATCCCCGACATGGCCTTCACCTACTGGCGTGTTATTAGTTGTTGGTACCTCTCGATGTTTTTCACATGCTCTGATCACTACTGGCACTGTTGACCCATTTGCTAACTTGAACTTATTATCAATCATGCACTATTTAATCATGGTGATAGTACTTCCTTCTTGTGATGAAGCTAACTACTGGCACTGTTGACCCATTTGCTAACTTGAACTTATTATCAATCATGCACTATTTAATTATGGTGATAGTACTTCCTTCTTGTGATGAAGCTAACGAATTTTCTTATTTATGTTTCTTCTGACAGCAGCTTCCATGGTGATAGTATTTTCTTGTTTCTTGCCAGCACCATCTTTGTAGGTAGCTCCAGCTGCTTTACGTTGAGATTTCTGCTGTTGTTTGTTGATGATAGACTTGCCCTCACTCACAATATGCCCCATTTTATAAGAAGCACAGAATCTCTTCTCCCTTTTGTCTGTTGACATCTTGTGGTTAGCCCCCTGGTTGCGACTATTCTTGTACTTGCCAATTATATTCCCTCCATGGGCTTCCATGTACTGTTCTGTCAGCTTGACCATCTCCTCCACGTCTTTTGGTCCTCTCTCTTTTAGGAACAGTGACGTGTCACTGTAGCACATGAACATGAACTGTTCAACTATTAGTAGATCTGTCAGTCCTTCAAACTATATTCACACTTAGCCATGCCAGTCCATCTTGTGAAGTATCACCATAGATGTGCCACAAACTGAAACAATTTCTCCAGTGTCAGATTTGACTTCTCTGAACTTCTGACGAAAACCTTCTTTAGTAAGTTCATAGCATTTTAGCAAGGCCATTTTTAACTTGTCATAGTCCATGGCATTTTCTGACATAATGCCAGATTACACTTGTAGGCTTTTCCTGTGAGAGGGCTGAGATAGACTGCCAAGTCACTTTTATCACAGTTCTGCTTTGGTTGAATCTTTCATACTTCTCCAGGAAAGCATCTTTCTATTCATCGATTTGGAGCAAAGTCGGCTGGCCCTGACCACAATGTCATTCTTGGGTCCTCGGTCTTTCTGCTGGGTGAGCTTGTTAATATCAATTTGTGCTCTTATTCTCTCTATTACCAGTCTCTCCTCTCTCAATTTGAGCTCTTATTTTCTCTATTTCCAGTCTCTCCTTTCTTCTTTCTGAATATATTCTCTTATTCTTTCTTCAAATTTCTCTGCTTATCTTCTCCTTTCTTCTTTCTGAATATATTCTCTTATTCTTTCTTCAAATTTCTCTGCTTATCTTCTCCTCTCTTCTGTTGACGATCTTCTCTCTCTCTCTATTTTCACTACCAACTGTCGATTTATATTTAGATGTATAGACCAGAATCTTTACAGTAGATGTATGTGACTTGTTGGCGATAACTTTCAACAATAAACAGCACACCGTTCACTTGACCTTAAAATAATATAATTAAAATAAATCAAATACATAATACAAATGTTTATTACACTGTTGGCTATCACAGTTGTATCCAGAGCTTTAAATAATTGTCTCTTTTTCATCAAAGTCCATACAGGCTGGTTCAATTATTTTAGAACCCAACTGACTTGACAAATTATTTTTCTCTACTCATACTATACAATCTGTGATAATCTCATTTTAAAAATATCCACCATATGTTTTTTATGGCTAAACTCACAATTACGTACTCTAGATCTATCTATTGAACTAAATGTTTGATGTGTATTTATACTCCAACAGAGATCTAGTACGTTCCACACCTACTAGATATTATGATGCAAGAATACTCAATTAAAACGAGAAAAACTCAGAAGGTTCTATTAACATGATACAATAATATAACAATCACCAATTCTTAACTATTGAACTACACAATGCATGATTCGTAAACAGTTAGGTAATCAAACCAGCGATAGTTTATCGCTTCTAAAAATTACTAAATATACCACTCCTACTATATAAACTATCTAAATCATACCACTCGCATTAGGCTTAGACTGAAACAGTCGCGTATATCTAACACAAATACATGTTCTAAATCTCGAGGCATATCTTTTGCAGGTAGTTATAGCATCCATGGATAAGGATTTACGAAGGTAAAGTTAGATACTCAAATTGCTATCCCATAGAAGCTTGTATCATCTTTGCTCTGTATTTTTGTCTACTTCCAAAGGTGGTGTGGGGGATAAGTCTTTAACAACGATTGGCACTGATACTTCTAAGAGTTAGTATGAGTTAGCAGTTGTTTCTTTTGTGTCC
This sequence comes from Limulus polyphemus, assembly GCF_000517525.1. Classification (NCBI taxonomy): domain Eukaryota; kingdom Metazoa; phylum Arthropoda; class Merostomata; order Xiphosura; family Limulidae; genus Limulus; species Limulus polyphemus. The sequence goes on along the minus strand of NW_013674275.1, from coordinate 2,426 downwards.
CCCGATTTCTCAGTGGTAAGTTTATGAATTAGAACACTAAAATCCGTTGTTGGATTCTCCTATTTGGGGGAGAGCACTGATAATCTATTATGTAGCTTTACACTGAAAGGAACAACAAAAACAAACTTCCTTGTGTATATCATTTGGAACATTTGTTGATATACATACTCTAAAGCTTGTGTTATACCACAATATAATCCTTATCTGACTTGAAAGTATAGTATTTCATTATTCTCTATCCTGTAATTGCCTGGGTGGATGTATTTACGAAGCCTTCTCTCTAGCAAAATATTATTGTTGCGTCAGCGAGGTCACGTGACTAGTATCACGCCACCTCTTTCTAGAAATATCCCGTTACTTCAAGAATGCCCTAGCATTTACTAGATATGTGTTAGTCTTGTATATATAAGACGTTCATAAAGTGACGGGACAACAGAGGTAGTGAGTAATTGAACTCGAGCACGTGAGACGTTAGTTGAGAATTATAGCGCGACTGTTGAAATTAAGTGTATCGTAAAGTTGTATTCGGAAAAAATAAACCAGTTTTATTTAAGAAAGGACTTGTGTCGCTAAAGTTTAGTCGGAAAGAATTTACGGAAAATCAATTAACGAACGGAGACGTAACATTATTATGAACGAACATAGAGGCTAGCCAGTATAACAGGTACGAGGATACCGTTTCATTTATTTAAGCAATTGGATATTTTTGACAGAATTTTACAATTGCTTCAATAGGTTAAGCAGTTTAAAAGAGTTTAAGAAAGAAGTTATAACAATTCTCTGAGTTTTTGAGTGAACGTATACATGAAGCAATGACGAAGTAAGAACGTCTGTATTACGAAATAAGGTCGAGGGCTAGAAAGTACAGCCAGCTGGTTAAGTGTTATTAAAAATCACGACTTAGTGAATCATGAATTAAGAGTTATAAAAAATTAAGATACTGCCTAACAACATAGTAGATTCACTAGTACCAGTGATTAATTATTGACGCCAACTCGTTTGCACTGTGGAAGCTACGAAAATTTTAGTGATAACATGCAAAAGCAGTACTTTGATGATATATTCCTCACACGACGCTGGTGTACTAGCACAAGTGAAAAGCCAACTGGCTAACTCACCATAACAGTAACCAATCACTTGAGAGTTTTTGGTTATGGTTTTGGACTAGCCTGGGAAGTTGCACAAATTGACCAATAAAGTGTTAGAACTACTTGCAGGTAGTTAAGAATACTATTTGGAAGGTCGACAGAATACAAAGGAAATATGGTTAAAACTCTGGTCTGGAGTCGAAAATTCTGTTGTTCTTGAGCTCCTTAGAGTTATCCTCAGGAAGAACCAGCGTTTTCCAGTTTCCAACTCCTATGAATATGAAAGTCTCAACCACCCAGAAGTATACTGGCCCAGCTCTGTTGCAAGTATAGAATTATTATCTCTCTTGATCAATTAATGTAGTTAGTAGTAAAGGATATTCATGTTGGTATTAAATAAATGTACTCTATATGTATTAGTTATTAATACCGATTAAAAGTAATAGTAAAAGTTATGAGAAGTTAATGATTAAAAAACTTTTGACTTATTATGTGGAAAAATTTAATAAATGTTGTTATAATTTGTTCAGTGTTAGCCTTGGAATCCGTTTATTTATTCTAACTGTAAATTACCTCGAGTTAGCAACTTGTGAGCTCCACTCCCCACTGCAAATCCTCCATTAATTAAACTTGGTGTAATCGGGAGTATAATTGAAACTGTTACGTCTTTGTATGTTTCTTTGTTAATTCTTCTAAGATACAAGTCCTTTCTTTATAAAACTTGTTTATTCTTCCTCAATACAACTTTGTAATGCACTTAATTTTCACAGTTACACACACTATAGTTCACAACAATTCACCCACTTTCTATCGCGCTTAGACTTAATTGTCCGTCCCCGCCAACTATAGTTCAGATTTCTGTGTCTGCTATCCTCAGTTCCCGCCGACCGTAATCGCTGTCTTTCTTTCTCTCCGCCTGCTTCGTCTCTCTCACTGTCTAGCGCACTTATATACGATAATACTGCCTGTTCTAGAAACTTCTAAGACTCTCAACACGTGCTACGAGCGTCACTTGACTTCCGCTATCGTAACACACTAGCGAAACTTCTAGAATACCCGTCACGTGACCCCACTGTCGTAACATTCCAACAACTTGCCCTAAGGACGCTGTCCGTTACATACTCACTTGTGTATTTGTACTTCCTTTGCTGTCCATGTTTGGAACATCACTCTACCAATACTTCTGCATCATGCGTTTTTCGGATACTTGTAACTATTTGACGGATATCAGTAACTTTGAATACCACACAAAAGTTTAGCATAAAATACTGTTACGTCTCCGTTTCGTTAATTGATTTTTCCGTAACTTCGTTCCGACGAAATTTTAACGACACAAGT
>NW_013674274.1:26247-28879 GCF_000517525.1 Limulus polyphemus | reverse complement strand
GCATAATACATCATAAGGTCATAAAGACCCCCGTGTATTCACTTGTTATATAAAATACAGTTATAATTACAACAGCATGCCATAGTACAATACATCATAAGGTCATAAAGACCCCGTGTATTCACTTGTTACATAAAATACTGTTCTAATTACAACAGTATGCCAAACTTCAATACATCATAAGGTCATAAAGACCCCCGTGTATTCACTTGTTATATAAAATACAGTTATAATTACAACAGGATGTCATTATAATTACAATAGGATGCCATTGTACAATACATCATAAGGTCATAAATACTTCGTGTATTCACTTGTTATATAAAATACAGTTATAATTACAACAGGATGTCATTATAATTACAACAGGATGCCATTGTACAATACATCATAAGGTCATAAATACTTCGTGTATTCACTTGTTATATAAAATACAGTTATAATTACAACAGGATGCCATAGTACAATACATCATAAGGTCATAAAGTCCCCGTGTATTCACTTGTTATATAAAATACAGTTATAATTACAACAGCATGCCATAGTACAATACATCATAAGGTCATAAAGTCCCCGTGTGTTCACTTGTTATATAAAATACAGATATAATTACAACAGCATGTCATAGTACATTGCATCATAAGATAATAAAGAACCAATTTTATTAACTGCTACGCCTTTCAAAAATTACCAAGAGAAGAAAAAAATAACTGTATAGAGAATATACGAAACTTTATTACTCAAAGAATTAAGCGAATATAAATACATATTTAGCAGTATTTTTAAAGCTATAAAGGAGCGCACAATAGAATAAATATATCACTTACATCCTCAAACTTCATGAAACTTTGTTTTTCTATGTTAGAGTGCACAAAGGGACACAAAAATGAAATTACCAGGCACTGCATGGTAGACTTAATATCTATATGATACAAAATAATTAATGTTTCTGATTTATTATTAAAGACCACGTCGAATATAAATTGCTAATTTTCGTGCTGTGTGTTGTCAGGTTGGTTTTTTTTTTTAACAAGGTAATATCGTGAATCTTGTATGATAAGCTCATTTCACTAACAAATATTATGAGCTAACTTTAGTCACAAAAAGAAAGTTTATTAGGACATGGCAGAATTTCTCAAAGCAGCCTGACTTCATGTTTTGTAAAATGAATCAAAAAGTACTTTCTCGTTACAAAGAACGTTAACATGTCATCAACTGCATAGAACCATTCGTAAAGAGTTTGGGTGTTCTCTAAAGAACTAACAAAGAATTATTATTATGCACGACAAATAAAAACTGTGCTACGATGTCACGTAGTTCACGTGCATTGTTCTAAGTCTCAAAGTATACTTTACTGCTGAATCATAATGTTGTCGAAGTTTATTAACGTTAAACTTAGTAGGTAAATACATTAGCTTTCTAGTTGTTCTTCGTTTCTATTGAAACTGAAAAGCGAAACGTTGTGTATTAAAGCAAATGTTTCCTGGGTTATATAATTGTATTAATTTCTTACACATGCTGCCATATTAAAATTAAGTTCTTAAACTGAAAAAAAGATAAAAATTAGCTTCTAGAGAAACCTTTTATTTAACGTATTTTTTCACCTTTAATATTAGGAATGCAGAAACTATGTTTTTTCCAGTTCTTAAACTTTAACGTAACAAGCTTCTTTCCTTATACGTTTCATAACTTTTTGATTAATAAAGCTGTTTTTCTTGCGATATTAATGTTGTAATAATTATACACCACACTCATTCAAGGTAGCTACCCAACTAACGGAAAAAAGTACTCCGAACACAGGATAGAGAGAGAGAGATAAACAGGCTCTTTAAGTCAGAAGATTCCCTAGGTTGTGATATCTAGACAGATAAACAGGCTCTTTAACTCAGAAGATTCCCTAGGTTGTGATATATAGAATAAACAGGCTCCTTAACTCAGATGATTCCCTAGGTTGTGATATATAGACAGATAAACATAATCTTTAACTCAGAAGATTCTCTAGGTTGTGATATATAGACAGATAAACAGGCTTTTTAACACAGAAGATTCCCTAGGTTGTGATATATAGAATAAACAGGCTCTTTAACTCTGATCATTCCCTAGGTTGTGATATATAGAGAGATAAACAGGCTCTTTAACTCAGAAGATTCCCTAGGTTGTGATATATAGAGAGATAAACAGGCTTTTTAACTCAGAAGATTCCCTAGGTTGTGATATATAGACAGATAAACAGGCTCTTTAACTCAGATGATTCCCTAGGTTGTGATATATAGACAGATAAACAGGCTCTTTAACTCAGAAGATTCCCTAGGTTGTGATATATAGACAGATAAACAGGCTCTTTAACTCAGATGATTCCCTAGGTTGTGATATATAGACAGATAAACAGGCTCTTTAACTCAGAAGATTCTCTAGGTTGTGATATATAGACAGATAAACAGGCTCTTTAACTCAGAAGATTCCCTAGGTTGTGATATATAGAATAAACAGGCTCTTTAACTCAGATGATTCCCTAGAATGTGATATATAGACAGATAAACAGAATCTTTAACTCAGAAGATTCTCTAGGTTGTGATATATAGACAGATAAACAGGCTTTTTAACACAGAAGATTCCCTCGGTTGTGATATAT
>NW_013674274.1:17346-25577 GCF_000517525.1 Limulus polyphemus | reverse complement strand
ACATTTAGAAAAATTGGCCACTGTTATAAGTACTACTTGATAACCTGCCACAAGTGACCTTCCAATCTTCAAATCCATTGGCCTGGATGGGTCTTCCACTGCTTCCACAAGCATTGGGCTTCCATGTGGGTGTTCTTTTATCCTACCCCAAATTATCTTCTCTGACATAGGAGGTATTGTAGTTGATTTAAGTGCTGTGACATGCGGATCAACGGATGTAGCAACACTTACTGGAAGCTGGTCTTTGTTGTTTCCAATCGTCATTTTATCAAAGTTATCTACACACTTCCTCGGTATTAAATAGTCCAATCGTAATATTCACTGGTCTTCAATGTCAGCCAAGTATACTTTCTGTCTGTTCTTCATGCCCATCAGCTCGATAGTTACCCACACTGGTCCCCACAACCTTGCATAATGTCCTGTCACACCACAGAACTTCTGTACAGCTTCTGGTACTCCTTTGTTACAACAGCTATTGGAGGAGAAAGAAAATAAACAAGAAGAGAGATTACAACTGCTATTGGAGGAGAAAGAAAGTAAACAAGAAGAGAGACTACAACAGTGGCAAGAAGTACAAATGGAAAACATTAGTAAATTCAAAAGCGAATTAGATACATTAAAGGATGATTTATTGTCTTTTACACAAAGAGAACACATTAACCGTCGACTTAATCAGCCCCAGACCCCACAGCTAAACCCTAATGCAGACATATACAGTCCCGTTAGAAGTACACATCCCAGATATGAATGTCAGTAATAGGAGTGATCCAGTACGAAGGAAGTTACAGGATTACGATGGGAAAGCACCATGGGAAGCATATAGAGCACAGTTTGAGCTACTAGCAGAGATGAACGGATGGATAGAGGAGCAGAAAGCAGTATATCTGGTAACGAGCTTGAAGGGACAACCACTGGAAATACTTGGACAGTTGTCAGCAGACGACAGGCACAACTATAGAGCACTGGTGTCGGCTCTAGAACTCAGGTACAGAACCCAAAATCAATCAGAAGTCTACAGGGCCAGGTTCAGGACGAGAGTCCGTGCTAAAGGGGAGAGCCTGCAAGAGCTGGCACAGGACTTGGAAAGCATGGCACACAAGGCCTACCAAACTGCACCAACCGATCTCCTCAGGTTGTTACTGAGGGATCAGTTCGTAGATGCCTTGGACAGTCCACAACTTAAGATACAAGTGAAGCAAGCACACCCTTCTACCATGCAGGATGCAATGGCCAGAGCTCTCGAATTTGAATCCTACATTAAGTCCAGCACAGAGGTACCAAGGTTGGTACAGTCATCTGGATTCAAGGCCAGAAAAGGTCAGTTTTCAGAGAAGTTTGAGGGACTTTGCTGGCACTGTAACAAACCTGGGCACAAGAGAGCTCAATGTTGGAAACTTCAGCACAGGGGAGATGATACAGCAGGAACGGCTGCTACCCAGAAAGGCTGTTGGAAGTGTGGGGAGGAAGGACATCTGAGGAGACAGTGTAAGAAAAATACCACCAATAAGTCAGCTTCGGGAAACTAGTAGTGGTTGGTGCTAAGGGACGCCCACCAACCTCCATCGTGAAAGTCCCAACAGCTAAGTGTAAAATGGCAAACACACATAGTATCTACGTGACAGGGAAGCTGGATGGCCAAAGGTGCAAGTTTGTCATAGATTCTGCATCTCAGCAAACCCTTGTGAGCATCAAGGTGCTGGATAAAAAATAAACAAGAAGAGAGAAACTAACGAACGGAGACGTAACAAATTGGTGTCAGAGAGTGGGACAAAAAAAATGGAAACGAGAAGCGGCAAATCAAACTACAGCTTAGCAGATTTGATGGCAGGAATATAAGAACAAAAATAAACAAGAGAGATTACAGCAGTTGTCGGAGGAAAAAGAAAAGAAACAAGAAGAACGAGAAATTAAACAAGAAGAGAGATTACAGCAGTTGTTAGAGGAAAAAGAAAAGAAACAAGAAGAGAGATTACAGCAGTTGCAAGAAAACATGCAACAGTGGCAGCTCGAACAGCAGAATAAACAAGAAGAGAGATTACAGCAGTGGCAAAAAACTTGCAACAGTGGCAGCTCGAGCAGCAATTTTCCCGAAGAATTTTACCGACACAAGTCCTCTCTTAAATAAAACTGGTTTATTCTTTCTGAACACAACTTTGCGATACACTTAATTCTAACAGTCGCTCTATAACAAACGCTATAATTCACAACGAACTTCTCACGTACTCAACAATATTTTTGCTCATTACCTCATGTTGTTTCTTGGCCGGTCTTATATATACAAGACTACCCCAATCTAGTAGTCTCCCGACACTTCATGAAGGTTCGAGAAGGAAGTGGTGTGAAACGAGCGTCACGTGACCTGCGTTGTCGTAACAGTATTTTCAAACCTACAACCACGGACTCCAAAAATAAGAAGTAAAGAAACAAGGCTGAAAATAGCGTCTACATTATTTTATCAAGCTTCAAGTTCCTATTTGGATTCCACTAAAGTTGATAAGTAGTGTAGACTTGGAGTCGAAGTAGGGAATTGTAGCTTAAGAAAACAAATTAGACACTTTTTTGACAATCCCTATTCTTCCTTTTTAATAATTTTGTATTGCTAATGTTCGCGAAGTTTAAGTATAAAACCCTGTTCTTTTCTTCTTGGTTTTAAGAATTTTAAAGTATTAAATATTATTACAAATTCCGCTATTTCTAAGATTAGTAATCGTAACCTGTTTTGTAGTAAGATTAATTACACATGTAACCAGTTATGAGGTTAGTGCATTTGTACATATTTCCTAGAGGAAAATCAGCTCCTTTAAAATTGTTCCCTGGTAGCTCAGCAGTCCTTACAGCATTAAACTTGGGGTTGGATTACCCGGAGTATACACAGCACAGGTAGTTCATTGTGTAGCTTTGCTTATACAAAATAACGTATATCTATTGGAATCTTCTTTAAACCTCAAATTTGTAAGTTTGTGAATTAAAAGTCAGAAGTATGGATATTCTTATGGAACAAGGAAAACACAAACAGAAGACTCTAAGAAGTAAACAATGACATATATATATAAAACAGAAGGTTTTTCTAAGTTTGTAATTATTGTACGTGAGTTTAGAACGAATAAAAACGTTTCACAGTTCATGTGTTTTAGATTTTTTTCTTTTAGAAAATTTCACTTAGCAACTCCGTTTCTAAAACTTAGAAGTCTATTATATGCAGGGAAAGCATGAAAAGTCCAAAACATAGTAGGCAGTTAAATAGCCCACCTACTGAGTTGAACACATCCATCTTCTCAATGTATAAATTACAAAATGATGAATCCGTTCATTCTTCTTTCATGTAATTCTGAAAGAATGGAAACTCTTGGTGTATCGTAAGATATAATATGTTCATCAGCTTGTTAAATGAAATGTTTACGTGTCCTATTCCGAAGGTAATTAGTCTATACGTGAGATATACTCTAGAGAACAACAATGACTCTTTATGCCCTAATCTTTATAATATGAATACAAGCATTCAAATGTACACTGATCTATTCCATGCTAGTGAAAACGTAAAGAAATACTTGGCGAACTAAATAGTTAACAAATGTTACCATATTTTATATTTCTCTAATTTCAAAAGTAGTGGTAATTATTATAGAAATATAATATTGATTGATGAATTTATTTATTGACATATGAATCAACTAGAACAGGTTCAACATTCTACTATCCACGTTCACCACTTTATTCAGATTAAACATTCTACTATCCAGGTTCAAAACTTTATCGAAGTTAAACACCGTATTCAGGTTAAACATTCTACTATCCAGGTTCAAAACTTTATCCAGATTAAATACTGTATTCAGGTTCAACTTTCTACTATCCATATTTAACAATTTATTAAGGCTCAACATTCTACTATTAAGGTTCAACACTTTAGTAAGGTTCTGCATTCTACTATTCAGGTTCAACACTTTATTAGGGTTCAACATCCTACTATCCAGGTTCAACACTTTATTCAGGTTCAACATTTTACTATTCAGGTTCAACACTTTATCCAGGTTCAAAACATTATTCAGATTCAACACTTTATTCAGGTTCAACACTTTATTCAGGTTTTACACTTTATCAGATTCAACACTTTATCCAGGTTCAACATTCTATTATTCAGGTTCAACATTTTACTATTCAGGTTCAACACTTTATCCAGGTTCAAAACATTATTCAGATTCGACACTTTATCCAGGTTCAACATTCTATTATTCAGGTTCAACATTTTACTATTCAGGTTCAACACTTTATCCAGGTTCAAAACATTATTCAGATTCGACACTTTATCCAGGTTCAACACTTTATTTAGGTTTTACACTTTATCTGAATGGTAGAATGTTGAACCTAATAAAGTGTTGAACTTGAATAAAGTATTGAACCTAAATAGTAGAATGTTGAACCTGAATAAATTGTTGATACTGAATAGTAAAATGTTGAACGTGAATAGCAGAATGTTGAATCTGAATAGTAGAATGTTGAACCGGAATAACGTGTTGAACTTGAATAGCAGAATGCTGAACCTGGAAAAGTGTTGAACCTTAATAGTATAATGCTGAACGTGGAAAAAGTGTAGAACCTGAATAGTAGAATGTTGAATCTGAATAGTGGAATGTTGAACTTGAATAAAGTGTTGAGCCTGAATAGTGGAATGTTGAACTTGTATAAAGTGTTGAGCCTGAATAATAGAATGTTGAACTTGATAACGAGTTGACAGTGAATCAAGTGTTAAACCTGGATAAAGATTTGAACCTGTATAAAGTGTTGAACCTGAATAGTAGAATGCTGAACCTGGATAAAGTGTTGAACCTAAAAAATGTTTTGAAGCTGAATAGTAGAATGTTGAACTTGAATAAAGTGTTGAACCTGAATAATGTGTGGAACCTGATAAAATGTTGAACCTGGATCAAGTGTTGAACCTGAATTGTAGAATGTTGAACCTGGGTAAATTGTTGAACCTGAATAAAGTGTTGATCCTTGATAGAACGATGAATCTGAATCACGTTTCGATCCTGGATAATCTGTTGAACCTGAATAGTAGAACGTTTAACCTAAATAGTAGAATGTTGAACCTGAATAAACTGTTGAACCTGATTAAAGTGTTGAACCAGAAAAAGTGTTGAACTTGAATAAAGTATTGAACCTGAATAGTAGAATGTTGAACCTGAATAGTATAATTTTGAACCTGAATAGTAGAACTTTGAACCTGGATAAAGTTTTGAACCTGAATAGTATAATGCTGAACACAGATAAAGTGTAGAACCTGAATAGAAAAATGTTGAATCTGAATAGTAGAATGTAGAACCAAAATAGTTGAATGTTGAACCTGAATAGTAGAATGTTGAAACTGAATAGTAGAATGTTGAAACTGAATAAATTGTTGAACATGAATATTAGAATGTTGAACCTGGATAAAGTGTTTAACATGAATAATGTTTTGAACGTGGATAATTTTTTTTAACCTGGATAAAGTGTTGAACGTGAATAGTAGAATGTTGAAATAATGTGTAAAACCTGAATAATGTGTTGAACCTAGATAAAGTGTTGAATCTGAATAATGTTTTGAACCTGGATAAAGTGTTGAACCTGAATAAAGCTTTGAACCTGAATAAAGTGTTGATCCTGACTAAAGCATTGAACCTGGACAACATGTTTATTTGAATAATGTTTCAAAACCTTGAAAAATTGTTGAACTTAAATAGCAGGTTCAACACTTTATAAGATTCAGCACTTTATCCAGGTTCAACATTCTACTATTCAGGTTCAACACTTTATCAGATTCAACACTTTATCCAGGTTCAACATTCTACTATTCAGGTTCAACACTTTAACAGATTCAACACTTTATTCAGGTTCAACACTTTATCAGATTCAACACTTTATCAGATTCAACTCTTTATCCAGGTTCAACATTCTACTATTCAGGTTCAACATTCTACTATTTATGTTCATGTTCTACTATTCATGCATTTTATTCAGGTTGAACACTTTATCGAGTTTTCAATTTCTGCTATTCAGCTTCAACACATTATCCAGGTTCAAAACGTGATTCAGATTCAACGTTTTATCCAAGATCAACACTTTATTCAGGTTCAATACTTTATAAGGTTCAACACTTTACCCAGGTTCAACATTTTCTATTCAGGTTCAACACTTTATCCAGGTTCAAAACATTATTCAGATTCAACACCTTATTAAGGTTCTACATTCTACTATTTAATTTCAACATTCTACTATTCAGGTTCAACATTCTACTATTCAGGCTCAACGATTTATTCAGGTTCAGCCTTCTACTATTCAGGTTAAACACTTTATACAGGTTCAAATCTTTATCCATGTTTAACACTTGATTCACTGTCAACTCGTTATCAAGTTCAACATTCTACTATTCAGGTTGAACACTTTATTCAGGTTCAACATTTTACTATTCATGTACAACACTTTATTCAGGATCAACACTTTATTCAGTGTCAAAACTTTATCAGATTCAACATTCTACTATTCAGCTTCAACATTTTATTCAAGTTCAACATTCTGCTATTCAGATTCAACGCTTTATTCAGGTTAAACATATTATCCAAGTTCAACACTTTATTCAGGTTCAACATTTTATCTAGGTTCAACACTTTATTCAGGTTCAACATTTTATCTTATTTCAACCTTCTTCTATTCAGGTTCAATATTCTACCATTAAGAATCAACATTTTATTATTCATGTTCTACACATTATTGAGGTTTAGTATTCTACTATTCCACTTCAACAATTTATTCATGTTCAACTTTTTACTATTCAGGTTCAATACTTTATCAGGTTCAACATTCTACCATTCAGATTCAACATTCTACTATTCAAGTTCAATACTTTATACAGGTTCAACAACCTACTATTCAGGTTCAACACTTTATCCAGGTTAAAAACTTTATTCTGGTTCAACAATTTATTCAGAATAAACACTTTATTCAGGTTCAACACATTATTAAGGTTCAATATTCTACTATTCATGTTCAACAATTTATTCAGGTTCAACTTTTTACTATTCATGTTCAATACTTTATCAGGTTCAACATTCTACTATTCAGATTCAACATTCTACTATTCAAGTTCAATACTTTATCCAGGTTCAATATTCTACTATTCATGTTCAACACTTTATTCAGGTTCAACACATTATCAAGGTTCAATATTCTACTTTTAATGTTCAAAAATTTATTCAGATTCAACTTTTTCCTATTCAGGTTCAATACTTATCAGGTTCAACATTCTACTAATCAGATTCAACATTCTACTAATCAGGTTCAAGACTTTATCTACATTCTACTATTCAGGTTCAGCACTTTATCCAGGTTCAAAACATTATTCAGGTTCAACACTTTATCCAGGTTAAAAACTTTATCCAAGTTCAAAACATTATTCAGTTTCAACACTTTATCCAAGTTCAAAACATTATTCAGTTTCAACACTTTATCCAAGTTCAAAACATTATTCAAGTTCAACACTTTATCCAGGTTCAACATTCTACTATTCAGGTTCAACTCTTTATCCGGATTCAGCATTATGCTATTCAGGTTCAACACTTTTTCCAGGTACAACATTCTACTATTCATCTTCAACATTCTACCATTAAGATTCAACATTTTGCTATTCAGGTTCACCACTTTATTAAGGTTCAATATTCTACTATTCAGGTTAAACACTTTATTCAGGTTCAACAATTTATTAAGGTTCAATATTCTGCTATTCAGGTTCAACTTTCTACTATTCAGATACAACATTCTACTTTTCAGGTTCAACACTTTATGTAGGTTCAACATTCTACTATTCAGGTTCAATACTTTTTCTATGTTCAGACCTTTATTCAGGTTCATTACTTTATCCAGGTTAAAAACTTTATCTAGGTTCAAAACATTATGCAGGTTCAACACTTTATCCAGGATCAACATTCTACTATTCAGGTTCAACAATTTATTCAGGCTCAACTTTTTACTATTCAGTTTTAATACTTTATTCAAGTTCAACACTTTAGCGAATAGTAGAATGCTGAACCTTAGTAGAATGTTGAACCTGATAAAGTATTGAACATGAATTGTAAAAAGAAGGTTGAACTTGAATAAATTGTTTAACCTGAATAAAGTATTGAACGTGAATAATAAAAAGTTGAACCTGAATAATAGAATATTGAACCTAGATAAAGTAATGAACCTTTCAAGTTCAATAC
>NW_013674274.1:14090-16346 GCF_000517525.1 Limulus polyphemus | reverse complement strand
TAAAGTATTGATTCTGAATTAAGTGTTAAACTTGGGTTCAACACTTTAAACAGGTTCAAAACTTTATTCAGGTTCAACACTTCATTCAGTGTCAACACTTTATCAGGTTCAGCACTTTATTAAGGTTTAACATTCTAGTATTAAGGTTCAACATTCTGCTATTCAGGTTCAATACTTTATCCTGTTTCAACACTTTATCACTTTTTCCAGGTTCAGCATTCTACTATTCAAGTTCAACACTTTATTCAAGTTCAACATATTATCAGATTCAACACTTTATTCAATTTCAGCACTTTACTATTCAGGTTCAACATTCTACTATTCTGGCTCAACGATTTATTCAGGTTCAGCACTTTAGTATTCAGGTTAAACATTTTATTATTCAGGTTCAGCATTCTCCTATTCAGGTTCAAAACTTCATTCAGTGTCAACAGTTTATCAGGTTCAACACCTTGTTCTGATTCAACATTCTACTATTATGGTTCAACACTTTTATCACGATCAGCGTTCTACTATTTAGGTTCAACTCTTTATTCAGGTTCAGCATTCTACTATTTAGGTTTAACGTTTTATTCAGGCTAAACATTATACGATTCAGGTTTAACATTATACGATTCAGGTTCAACATTATACGATTCAGGTTCAACATTCTACTATTCAGGTTCAACACTTTATTCAGGTACAACATTTCATTCAGTGTCAAATATTTATCAGGTTCAACACTTTATTCAGGTTCAACTTTTCGCTATTCAGGTTCAACACTTTATCCAGTTTCAACATTCTACTATTCAGGTTCAACATTCTACTATTCAAGTTCAACACTTTATCCAGGTTTACCATTCTACTATTCGTGTTCAACAATGTATCCAGGTTTAACACTTGATTTAATGTCAACACTTTATCACGTTCAACACTTTATTCACGTTAAAAATTCTACTACTCAAGTTAAACATTCTGCTATTCAGGTTCATCATTCTGCTATTCAACCCTTTAAACAGGTTCAAAACTTTATTCAGGTTCAACACTTCATTCAGTGTCAGCACTTTATCAGGTTCAGCACTTTATTAAGGTTTACCATTCTACTATTCGTGTTCAACAATGTATCCAGGTTTAACACTTGATTTAATGTCAACACTTTATCACGTTCAACACTTTATTCACGTTAAAAATTCTACTACTCAAGTTAAACATTCTGCTATTCAGGTTCATCATTCTGCTATTGAACCTAAACCCTAGAATGTGGAACCTTGATAAAGTGTTCAACCTGAATAGTAGAATGTTGAAACTGAATAGTAAAGTGTTGAACCTGGATAAAATGCTGAACCTGAATAAATCGTTGAATCTGAATAGTATAATGTTTAACATGAATAATGAGATGAACATGAATAGCAGATCGTTGAAACTGGATAAAGTGTTAAACCTGAATAGTAGAATGCTGAACCTGGAAAAAGGTTTGAATCTGAATAGTATAGTGTTGAAACTGGATAAAATGTTGAACTTCAATAATAGAATGTTGAACCTGAATAAAGTGTTGAACCTAAATAGTAGAATGTTGAACTGGATAAATTGTTGAACTTGAATTGTATAATGCTGAACCTGAATAAATTGTTGAACCTGAATAGTAGAATGTTGATCCTGGAAAAAGGTTTGAATCTGAATAGTATAATGTTGAAACTGGATAAAATGTTGAACCTCAATAGTAGAATGTTGAACCTGGATAAAGTGTTGAACCCGAAAATTAGAATGTTAAACGTGATAAAGTGTTGAACCTGAATAAAGTGTTGAACCTAAATAGTAGAATGTTGAACCTGGATAAATTGTTGAACTTGAATTGTATAATGCTGAACCTGAATAAATTGTTGAACCTGAATAGTAGCATGTTGATCCTGGAAAAAGGTTTGAATCTGAATAGTATAATGTTGAAACTGGATAAAATGTTGAACCTCAATAGTAGAATGTTGAACCTGGATAAAGTGTTGAACCTGAAAATAAGAATGTTAAACGTGATAAAGTGTTGAACCTGAATAAAGTGTTGAACCCGAATAGTAGAATGTTGAACTTGAATAGTAGAATGTTGAACCTGGATAAATTGTTGAACCTGAATAGTAGAATGTTGATCTTGGATAAAGTGTTGAACCTACATAATGTTTTGAACCCAGATAAAGTTTTTAAACTGAATAAAGTAATGAACATGAATTATGTTTTGAATTTGAATAAAGTGTTTAACCTGAATAGTAGAGTGTTGAACCTACATAA
>NW_013674274.1:5809-13725 GCF_000517525.1 Limulus polyphemus | reverse complement strand
TTCAACATTTTACTATTCAGGTTCAACATTCTACTATTCAGGTTCAATATTTATTCAAGTTGAAAACTTTTTCAGGTTCAACATTTTACTATTCAGGTTCAACATTCTACTATTCAGGTTCAATATTTATTCAAGTTGAAAACTTTTTCAGGTTCAACACTTTATCAGGTTCAAGACATTTTTCACGTTCAACATTCTACTATTTAGGTTCAACAGTTTTTATCTTCAGGTTCAACCTGATACGGAGTTAAACCTGAATAGTAGAATGTTCAACCCGAATAAAGTTTTGATCCTGAATAGTAAAATGTGGAACCTGGATAGGGTGGTTGAAACTAAATAGTAAAATGTTGAATCTGATAAAGTGTTGAACTTTATTCAGGTTCTACATTCTACTATTCAGGTTCAACACTATTTAAGGCTCAGCACTTTATTCAGGTTCAACATTCTTCTATTCAGGTTCAACACTATTTAAGGCTCAGCACTTTATTCAGGTTCAACATTCTACTATTCAGGTTCAACACTATTTAAGGTTCAACACTTTATTCAGGTTCAACATTCTACTATTCAGGTTCAATGACTTTATCAGGTTTAAGACTTAATCCAGGTTTAGCATTCCATTCTTCAGGTTCAGCATTCTACTCTTCAAGTTTAATACTTAATCCAGGTTGAGCATTCTACTCTTCAAGTTTAACACTTAGTCCAGGTTCAATATTCTACTATTTAGGCTCAACGACTTATTCAGGTTCAACACTTTTTCTAGGTTCAACATTCTACTATTCAGATTCAACACTTTTTCTAGGTTCAACATTCTACTATTCAGATTCAACACTTTATTCAGTTTCAATATTCTACTATTCAGATTCAACACTTTATTCAGGTTCATCATTCCATTATTCACATTTAACATTCTACTCTTCAAGTTCAAAACTTTATTCAGGTTCAGCATTCTACTATTCATGTTCAATACTTTATTTAAGTTCAACACCTTATCAGGTTCAACACTTTATTTAGGTTCAACATTCTACTATTCAGGTTTAGCATTCTACCATTCACATTCAAAATTCTACTATTCAGGTTCAACACTTTATTCAGGTTCAAAATTCTACTATTCAGGTTCAACACTTTATTCAGGTTCAATATTCTACTATTCAGGTTCAACACTTTATTCAGGTTCAACATTCTACAATTCACATTCAACATTTTACTGTTCAGGATCAACATGTTATTCAGGTTCAACATTCTATTATTCAGGTTCAACACTTTAGTGAGGTTGAAAATTTTATCCATGTTCAAATTTCGACTGTTCAGGTTCAATACATTATCCATGTTGAAAACATTATTCAGATTCAACGCTTTATCTAGAATCCATACTTAATTCATGTTCAAAAATTTATCAAGCTTAACACCTTATTCAGGTTCAAAACTCTTCTATTCAGGTTCAACGAATTATTCAGGTTCAACATTCTACTGCTCACGCACTTCAATTGACTCGGGTTCAACACTTTATCCAGGTTTAAAACATTATTGAGATTTAACACTTTATCCAGCTTCAACAATTTATTCCTGTTTAATACTTTATCAGGTTCAACATTTTATTCAAGTTCAACCTTCTACTATTCAGCTTCAACACTTTATTCAGGTTCAACACTTTATCCATGTTGAACATTTTATTGAGGTTAAACTAAATAGTAAAATGTTGAACCTGATACAGAGTTGAACCTAAATCAAGTGTATAGGTGGATAAAGTTTTGAACCTGGATAAAGTGTTGAACCTGAATAGTAGAATGTTGAACCCGAATAATGTTTTGAACTTGAATAGTAGAATGTTGAACCTGAATAAAGTGTTGCAACACTTTTCCCAGGTTCAACGTTCTACTATTCAGGTTCAAGCTTAATATAGGTTCAGCATTCTACTCTTCATGTTCAACACTTAATCCAGGTTCAGCGTTCTATTCTTCAGGTTCAACACTTTATCCAGGTTCAAAACATGATTCAAATGCAACGCTTTATCCAGGATCAGCACTTTATTCAGGTTCAACAATTTTTAGGTTCAATATTCTATTGTTCAGGTTCAATACTTTATTCAAATTTAACACTTTATCAGATTGAACACTTCATTCAGTGTCTACACTTTATCAAGTTCAACACTTTATCCAGGCTTAGTATTTTACTATTCAGGTTCAACACATTATCCAGGTTAAACACTTTATCAGGTTCAATATATTTTTCAAGTTCAACATTCTACTCTTCAGGTTCAACACTTTATCCAGGATCAACACTTCATTCAGTGCCAACACTTTATCAAGTTCAACACTTTTCCAGGTTTAGCATTTCACTATTCGGGTTCAACACTTTATCAGATTCAACACTTTTTTAAGGTTTGGCATTCTACTATTCTAGTTCAACATTCTATTTTCATGTTCAACAATTTATTCAGGTTCAAGATGTATTCCAGGTTGAGCATTCTACTCTTCATGTTCAACACTTAATCCAGGTTCAGCGTTCTATTCTTCAGGTTCAACACTTTATCCAGGTTCAAAACATGATTCAAATTCGCTTTATCCAGGAGCAACAATTTATTCAGGTTCAGCATTCTATTATTCAGGTTCAATACTTTATTCAACTGTAACACTTTATAAGGTTCAACACTTCATTTAGTGTCAACACCTTATCAAGTTCAACAACTTCATCCAGGTTTATCATTTTACTATTAAGGTTCAACACTTTATTCAGGTTCATCATTTTATCAGGTTCGACACATTTTTCGAGTTCAACATTCTACTATTCAGGGTGAACACTTTATTCAGGTTCAACACTTTATCCAGGTTCAAAACATTATTCAGATTCAACACTTTATTCAGGTTGAACACTTCATCCAATGTCAACACTTTATAGAAGTTCAACATTCTAATATTTACAATAAAGTGTTGAACCAGTTTCCATATTCTAGTATTCAGGTTGAAAACTTTATCGAGGTTCAACATTATAAAATTTAGGTTCAACACTTTTATCAGGTTCAGTATTCTACTATTGAGGTTCAACACTTTATCGGGTTACTTTATTCATGTTCAACATTTATTCAAGTTCAACACTATCCGGGATCAACACTTCATTCAGTGTCAACACATTATTCAGTTTCTACATTCTACTATTCAGGTTCAGGTTGGTGTTTAAATCCCGACATAACGTTATGTGATCTTCTATTAGAAGTAATTAGAAAAAGGTTGGAGGTTAGATCCCAATGCAACGTTATGTGATCTTCTATTAGAAGTAATTAAAAACAGGTTGGTGTTCAAAACCCAAAAGCACGTTATTTGATCTTCTATTAGAAGTAACAGAAAATAGATTGGTATTTAATTCCCGACATAACGTTAGGTGAATTCTGTTAGAAGTAATTAAAAACGGGTTGGTGTTGAGATCACGATGTAACGTTATGTGATCTTCTATTACAAGTATTTAAAAACAGGTTGGTGTTCAGATCCCTATATAACGTTATTTGATCTTCTATTAGAAGTAATAAAAAACGGGTTGTAGTTTAGATCCCGATACAACGTCATGTGATCTTCTATTGTGATCTAAACATCAACTTGTTTTTAATTTCCTCTAATAGAAGATCATATGGCGTTTAAATCAGGATCTAAGCTACAACCTTTTTTTAATTACTTCTAATAGAAGATCAAATAACGTTATATAGGGATCTGAAGACCAACCTGTTTTTAATTACTTCCAATAGAAGATCACATGACGTTGTATCGGGATTTAAACTACAACCCGTTTTTTATTACTTCTAATAGAAGATCAAATAACGTTATATAGGGATCTGAAGACCAACCTGTTTTTAATTACTTCTGTTATAACCTTATGTGGTTTTCTATTAGAAGTAATTCAAAACAGGTTGTAGGTTAGATCCCGACATAACGTAATGTGATATTCTAATAGAAGTAATTAAAAACGGGTTGAAGGCTAGATCCCGATATATCATTGTGTGATCTTCTATTAGAATTAACCAAAAACCGGTTGGAGTTTAGATCCGGATATGTCGTTATGTGATCTTCTGTTACAAGTAATTAAAAGCAGGTTGATGTTCAGATCCCTATATAACGTCATGTGATCTTCTATTAGAAGTAATTAAAAACGGGTTGGAGTTTAGATCCGGATACAACGTTATGTGATCTTCTGTTAGAATGAATTAATAACAAGTTAGTGTTTAGATCCCGATATAACGTTATGTGATTTTCTAATAGAAGTAATTAAAATCAGGTTGCTGTTCAGTTTCTGATATAAAGTTATGTGATAATATATTAGAAGTAAATAAAGACAGGTTGGTGTTTAGATTCCGTTATAACTTTATCTGATCTTCTATTAGAATTAATTAAAAACAAGCTGTAGGTTACATCCCTATATAACCTTGTTTGATATTGTGTTAGAAGTAATTAAAAAGAGGTTGGTTTCTAGATCCCGATATAACTTTATGTGATCTTCTATTAGAAGTAATTGAAAGGATGGCGATGTTGTTATCTTGGAGTGAGCTACACGGTTTTCAAGTAGTGGGTGGTGTATTTAACTTTGAAAAATAAATGGATTCTATGATTTAGACTTTTTGATGTATTGATGTTGATGGTTTGTTTAACGATACCGTCTTAAGTTTGTTGAAAATTTTCAAATTCTCTATTGTGTCTTATCATAATTCTTAAGTGAATTCTAATCCCATGTTTGAAGGAGCTCATTGACGTGTTTTCGTAAGGTTATATATCTCTCTGCCTACTCACACACAGAATAGGGTTATATATTATTTCTATATAAATCTTACTTGAGTTTCACATTTAATTCGTGAGCATCGAGTTTGAGAATATTAAAAACAAACAAACATATTTTTACATACCATCATGAATAAATATTTCCAGAAACAAATACAGGAGTAACTACCGAAGTTCAAAGCCAAATATATATTTCTACCGATAGATGGCTTTTACTATTCTACTCCTATATATGAGTTGTATTATGAAAAAAGACTTCTCTACACTTGAGAGCAAACTAGTCTCTCGCGTAATGCAGAAGTAATTATACGTTACTGTAATTACCAGTAAACTGGTACACCCGGTACACGTCTTTAGATCAGAGGGTTAAAAATTATAAATGTTTCTTATATTTACTGTTAGAGATCACTTTTCGTGCCGTGTATTTCATGGATTTATTTAATATAATTGGCTCAATTGAATTTTTTTATTATTCATATAATGAACTAATTTCAGTTCAATTGAAAACCGACGAAAGTTGCCTCATATATCCTGTGGTTTCAATCAATGTACTGAATGAATATTTTATGACAAGTTTAAGTAGTATATATAATAATCAGCTATTTAGAATGGAATTATTCCTGGATATTTTTACTTACATACCCATATCTACTATCTAAGTTGTTTTTTAAATATTCTTATAAATTATCCTTATGTTTGTAAACAATGATAGATTGCTAAAAAATGCGATGAAAGTATAAAAGTGGTTAAAAAGTCAACATCAGAAAGAAACCAAAAGTGACTGAAACTAAAGGAGAGATAAGCGATATAACTTCTTGTTTCGTTGTCTCAAGAACTGAAATAAACATAACTTATCATGAACAGCTGTGTATGCAATACATTAACACGTTTAAAAATGAATGTTCAGGCAAATAGGTAAAATAAAAAAAATAGAGAGAGTATGACCCCAGCCCCCAAAATATCTTTAACTTTTGTAGTAAACAGTCTAACCTATACACTATGGCACTAAGAAAGAGTCCACCCTAACCCCAAAAATATCGCTAATTTTTGTAGTAAACAGTCTAACCTACACACTATGGCACTAAGAAAGAGTTAACCCCAGCCCCCGAATACCTTTAACTTTTGTAGTAAACAGTCTAACCTACAAACTATGGCACTAAGAAAGAGTCCACCCCAGGCCCCGAATACCTTTGAGTTTGTAGCAAACAGTCTAAACTATACACTATGGCACTAAGAAAGAGTCCACCCTAACCCCCAAAATATCTATAATTTTTGTAGTAAACAGTCTAACCTACACACTATGGCACTAAGAAAGAGTCCACCACAGCCCCCGAATACCTTTAACTTTTGTAGTAAACAGTCTAGCCTATACACTATGACACTAAGAAAAAGTCCACTCAGCCCCCGAATACCTTTAAGTTTTGTAATAAACAGACTAACCTACACGCTATGGCACTATAATAGGATCTAGGCCCTTGCAGAATCTATAATAGGACCTAGGTTCGTGAAGAATCTAAAATTAAACCTTGGCCCTTAAAGACTATATAATAGGATCCAGGCCCTTGCAGACTCTATAATAGAATCAATGCAATAAATTTGATTAAAATCAAAATAAAACATTTTGAGTTGAACAGCACACACATGATTGTTCCTTAAACCTTGTAATGGTTTGTGTCTCTATCGGAAGAGAAAGTTTAATATCTGAAATATTGAACTATCGAAGTAGGTCTATATCACGTACTTTGTTTTTGAAAGTGTTGGACTATCTTAACGTAAACGTACTTAGATTACCAGTGAATAATGGTCACGAAATATTTATTTTTAACAGCCCAATTTTTCAATCTCAAATCAAAGAGAGACAGTTTTAGTGAATAAATACTGTTACGCCTCCGATCGTTAGTTAATTTTCCGTAAAAATTATTTCCGAAGAAACTTTAGCGATACAAGTCCTTTCTTAAATAAAACTGGTTTATTCTTTCTGAATACAACTTTGCGATACACTTAATTTCCACAGTCGCGCTATAACAAACGCTATAATTCACAACGAACGTCTCACGTGCTCGACTCAGCTGTCAATTACTCATTACATTGCATTATTGCTTTCACATCTTGACCGTCTTATATATAAAAGAATACCGAAGTCTAGGTGGACGGTGAGGTAAGCCAAAAGTGGTGCATGCCAATAGGCTTAGGCGTTATCATGGTCCAGGAAATTTCAGTTGGGACGAAGTGGACAACAGAACAAATAACGCTACCGAAGAACCAACCGTCAAAGAAGAAACTCTACTCAGTTTTGAGTAGGGAAACGGTGAAGCTCTTGGTGAAGTTACTACCACTGATGTGACTGTTACCTATGATGGGACATTTACTGATAAAGCGGATGAACCCCACATGAAGCAGAAGCCAACAAGACGGAGACCAGTACGGAAGAAGATACGTCCCGTAAAATTAAGAGACTTTGTTGAATTGTAATTTTGTGTTTGTAATTATGTACATTTTAATTAAGTTATTGTTATTGGTTTATTGTATGTGGTTATTGTTCGGGACGAACAATACTAAGGAGGGGGCAGTGTTGCGTCATCGAGTTCACGTGACGCTAGTAACACGTCATATTCTCGAAGCTTCGTGAATCCTCGGGAGGTTAGACTTTCCGGGTAAAATAGGAAGACCAAAGGGAAGTCTCCTAAGTTGTCTTCTCCATGGGAAGGCCCATATGACATAGTGGATCGTCTCTCAGACGTGTACCAGGAGACAAGGTATGGTTGTATAATCCAAAGCTGACCTCTGTAGATCTCTTATCATAAGTTAACTTCATCGAATCAGCAGACGTTTTCAAGTTTGTACGCACTTGATGGTGAATATCATCCATCCTTTCCGATAACACTTTCACAAACTCTGACACATTCTCAGGCAACTCTTCATAAGGTGGGCGTCCTGTTAACAGATCCACTGGCAACCGAAGTTCCCGACCAAACATCAACTTTGCTGGAGTGTATCCAGTGGTTTCATGCTATAGGCCATCAACAGTGGAGGAAGTAAGACATCCCAGTCATCTTGACGGCTATTACCAAACTTTGCCAATTCCTGTCCCAGTGTCCAGTTGTACTTTTCTACCATCCCATCAGACTGTGGGTGCAGTGGCGTTGTCCTGGTCTTTCG
>NW_013674274.1:0-5014 GCF_000517525.1 Limulus polyphemus | reverse complement strand
TCTTATATATAAAAGAATACCGAAGTCTAGTAACCTCCCGAGGATTCACGAAGCTTCAAGAATATGACGTGTTACTAGGGTCACGTGACCTCCGCTGTCGTAACAATACGATGGATTCGATTTCTTTGGCCTGGCATGGCTTAGTGGCTTCGGGTTCGAATACTTGTCACCAAACATGCTCGCCCCTTCAGTTGTGGGGGCGTTACAATATGACTGTCAATCCCATTATTCGTTTGTAAAAAAGATAGCTGAAGAGTTAGCGATGGGTGGTATTGATTAGGTAATTGTCCTCTAGTCTGTCACTGCTAAATTGGGGATGGCTGGCGCAGATAGCCCTTGCAGATAACAAAATCAAACCTATTCCTTCAGAATTGTAATGTCTTTCTACAAAGTCAAATACAAAAACATAAAAGCTCATACGATTTATAATTAAATATATTTTTTTCTCTTTGAAAGGGATTGAGAAACATATAACACTGTCTAAGCATATGGTAAGCTAATATCCAAATAAAACATATAGTTGTGTTTATGTTAAGCTAATATCTTATTAAAAGAAACAGACGTGTTTTTGGAACAGTAAGGATAAATCGTGTATTGTGATCTGCTTTTGAACATTTCGTAGGTATCTTACTTAGAATTTTCTAAAACGTACCGTAAATATAAGTTTTTGGAAAACATTCTAACACTCTCGTATCGAGACGTTGGTAGGCAGCTAACCGGACTATTTTTTGTTACTGCGTACTAATACTATTGATTACTGGTGTGCTGAACATATAAATGGTGTGTTTAGAGTCAAACGTCATTGTTACAAAGTTTAAGAACGAGACCACATCAGCCTTCTTCGATCTTAACCACACAAAGGTAAGTTCCATTGGTTAACACAACAACTGGAGAATTACGTCACTCTGACCGCTTTAAGCCAAACAAACAGCACTGTAGGTGAAAAAAAAATAATGATAAAAATAATAATAGGTCGATTAGAATTATATCTATAATGATAATACTGACCTTAAATAACAATGAAATGCTTCCCACATAGATGAAAGGATAGAAACTTTATTTCAATTTTGAACTTCCTTAATTTTGAAGTGATATGAAAGAGAGAAAGTAGATTGTCATCGTTACTAGCCGCCAACGATTGGGCTACTCTATAGCAACCCATATTGAGATTGATCGTTACATTATAAGGCCCCATAGCTGAGAGTTCGAACACATTCGGCGATGGGTTTAAAATCTCGTGACCCGAGAGTTCGAGTCGTATGAGGCCCCTTCTTGTAATCAGTTGCATATTATTTTAGTTCTTTAATAACGTTTTCTCTTCGGAGTATGTGCTATATGTTCAAGTAATTCCATCTGTTGTTAATTTTTACACGAAATCTCATTGTTCAGTACTGGATGTTCGATAGGTGGTGTTAACAGAATCACTTCATGTGTTCCTTTAATGAGTAATACATACAAGTAAAATCTAAGAAATTATGATGTGCAAGCTAAAAATATAATACATTGAGTAAAGATATATTGAAGATGAATACAGGTAGATAATTAGCTTAGTTAAAATACTACAAATGAATACAAATACAGATATAGCTTCGTTAAAATACCATAGGTGAATACAGGTATATAAATAGCCTCGTTAAAATACCACAGATGAATACAGGTATATAAATAGCCTCGTTAAAATACCACAGATGAATACAGGTATATAAATAGCTTCGATAAAATACCACAGTTGAATACAGTAATACAAATAGCTTCAACAAAATACCACATTTGACTACAGGTATATAAATAGCTTCACTAAAATACCACATTTGAGTATAGGTAATAAATAGCTTCACTAAAATACCATACGCAAAGACAGGTGGGTAATTAACTTCAATAAAATACCACACTTGAGTACAGATAGATAAATAACTTCACTAAAATACCACACGCAAAGACAGGTGGGTAATTAACTTCAATAAAATACCACAGTTGAGTACAGGTAGATAAATAGCTTCACTAAAATACCACATTTGAGTACAGGCAGATAAATAGCTTCACTAAGATACCACATTTGAGTACAGGTAGATAAATAGCTTCACTAAAATACCACATTTGAGTACAGGTAGATAAATAGCTTCACTAAGATACCACATTTGAGTACAGGTAGATAAATAGCTTCACTAAAATACCACACGCAAAGACAGGTGGGTAAGTGGCTTCAATAAAATACCACAGTTAAGTACAGGTAAATAAATAGCTTCACTAAAATATCACACGCAAAGACAGTTAGGTAAGTAACTTCTCTGAAGTACCACATGCGAATACAGGTAGGTAATTAGCTTCGTTAAAATACTACAAGTGAATATAGGAAGCTAAATAGCTTCACTAAAATATCACAGGTGAATACAGGTATATAAATATCTCCACTAAAATAACACAGGTGAATACAGGTAATTAATTAGTGTCACTAAAATACAACTGGTAAATGCAGGTAGATAAATAGTTTTACTAAAATACCTCACGCAAAGACAAGTGGGTAAGTACCTTCAATAAAATACCACAGTCGAGTACAGGTAGATAAATAGCTTCACTAAAATACGTCACATGAATACAGGTGGTTTAGTGGCTTCAATAAAATACCACAGGTGAATGCAGGTGGACAACAGTGTTAAAAGAGTTGCTAAAGCAGAACAGTACTTTTTAAAAAATAATTCATATTAATGAAATATCTATTATTATAAGGATGGGAATATATGAAATGTGAAGAATGTTTCTGGGATTGTGCGTGGTTAAAATTTTATATCTCAAAAAGAATGTGTTTTCTAATCAGGAAGAAGTCGTCAAAGATAGTGGACTAAGCTTCTAGAATTTACTTTACTGTTTTGGTTTGCTTAAATTGTTGTTGTTTCTTACCCTCTAATGCACAGTGGGCTATTTAACCTGGATTTATAAGGGGATTGAACCACTAATTTTAGAACTATAAGCCCTCAATCGTTCGAGAACCACCGATAGACATTCTCTTTAGGAAGAAAAATCGTAAAGAAGAAATATGAGTTCCAATCATCCCACGTAACCTACGCCTTCAAACAGTAGATATTGGTAATTTCAGTTATTGTATGTTAAAACAACTGATCACCTATCTTAAAACGAAAAATTGCTTGAGATCATTTATTATGTATTTTAGACAAATAACTTTTGACTATTAACATATAGTGGTATACTGGTGTTTTAGATTATCTTTGTACGATTTTATTAACAGATAGTAGTATAGTGGAGTTTTAGATTATCTTTTTCAATCAATCTGTTAACAATACCTAACAAAGTTAATCTAAAACACTAATATACTACTATCTGTTAACAAAACCTGACAAAGATAATCTAAAACACAAGTATGCTACTATCTGTTACGAAAACCTCACAAAGATAGTCTTAAACATCAGTACAAGACAATCTGTTAACAAAACTTACAAAGATAATCTAAAATACTATTATAACATTACCAGTTAACAATACTAGACAAAGATAATCTAAAACACAAGTATACTACTATCTGTTAAAAAATCTCACAAAAATATCAGTATAAAACATATTGTTATACATGTAATAAAAGTTTCTATAGTTTGGAATAAAGAATGAGGAGCCATGTACATATTGTTTCTGCAGTTTGGAATAAAGAATGTTGAGCCATGAGCTTATTGTTTCTATAGTTTGGAAAAAGGAAAGTTGAGCCATATGCTTATTGTTTCTATAGTTTGGAATAAGGAATGTTCAGCCATGTACTTATTGTTTCTATAGATTTGAACGAGGAATGTTAATCCATGAACTTATTGTTTCTATAGTTTGGAGTACGGAAAGTTGAGCCTTGTACTTGTTGTTTCTACAGTTTTGAATAAAGAATGTTAGGCCCTGTACTTATTGTTTCTATAGTTTGGAATAAGGAATATTGAACCATGTCCTTATTAGTTCTATAGTTTGGAATTAGAAATGTTGAGTTTTGTACTTATTGTTTCTACAGTTTGAAATAAGTAATGTTGAGACATGTCCTTACTGTTTCTATTGTTTGGAATAAGGAATATTGAGCCATGTCCTTATTTATTCTATAGTTTGGAATTAGAAATGTTGAGTTTTGTACTTATTGTTTCTATTGTTTGGTATAATAAATGTTGACTCTTGTACTTAATGTTTCTACAATTTGGTATAAGGAATGTCGAACCCTCTAAATTGTGTTTTCACAGTTCGGAATAGAGAATAATGAGACGTGTACTTATTGTTTCTATAGTTTGGAATAAGGAATGTTGAGTTTGTACTTATTGTTTCTATAGTTTGGAATAGTGAATTTTGAGTCTTGTACTTAATGTTTCTATAGCTTGGAATAAGGAATGTTGAGTCTTGTATTTTTTTCCTATAATTTGGAGTTAGGAATTTTGAACCTTGTACTCATTGTTTCTATAGTTTCGAATAGGAATGTTGACCCTTCTACTTCTTGTTTCAATAGTTTGGAATAAGGAATGTTGAGCTATGTCCTTATTGTTTCTGTAGTTTGAAAGAAGGAATGTTGAGCCATGTCCTTATTGTTTCTATAATTTGGAATAAGGAATTTTGAGCCTTAAACTTTTTGTTTCTATAGCTTGGAATAAAGAATGTTAGCCTTGTACTTCTTGTTTATATAGTTTGAAATAAGGAATGTTGAGCCCTGTACTTATTTTTCTATAGTTTGGAATAAAGAATGTTGAGCCTTGTACTTATTGTTTTTATAGTTTGGAATAAGGAAGTTGAGCCTTGTATTTATTGTTTCTATAATTTGGAATAAGATATGTTGAGCCTTGTATTTATTTTTTCAATAGTTTGTAATTATGAATGTTGAGCCATGTCCTTATTGTTTCTATAAATTGGAAGAAGGAATGTTGAGCCTTGTACTTATTGTTTCTACATTTTGGAATAAGGAATGTTGAGCCATGTGTTTATTTTATCTAAAGTTTTGAATAAGGAATTTTGAGCGTTATAATTATTTTTCTATAGTTTGGAATAA
>NW_013674273.1:28147-29505 GCF_000517525.1 Limulus polyphemus | reverse complement strand
GGTAGTAACTTCATTAACGGCTTCACTGTTTTTCTTCTCAAAACCGGATAGAGTTTCTTCTTCAACAGTGGCTTTTTCAGGTGACACATTTTTAGCAGCATCATTTGTTCTGTTGTTCATTTCATTGCAACTGAAATGTCCTGGGCCATGATAATACCAAAGCCTGTTGGCATGCACCACCTTTGGCTTACCTCGCCGACCACATTTTATTCGGAAAGTCACGTCTGAGAGACGACCCACTATGTCATATGGGCCTTCCCATGGAGAAGACAACTTAGGAGACTTTCCTTTGGTCTTCCTGGGATTATACAACGCACTTGATGATGAATATCATCCATCCTTTCAGATAACACTTTCACGAACTCTGGCACATTTTCAGGCAACTCTTCGTTAGGTGGACGTCCTATTATCAAGTCCACTGGCAACCGAAGTTCCCGACCAAACATCAACTTTGCTGGAGTGTATCCAGTGGCTTCATGCTCTGCTGTTCTATAGGCCATCAACAGTTGAGGGAGTAAGACATCCCAGTCATCTTGGCTGCTATTACAAAACTTTGCCAATTCCTGTCCCAGTGTCCAGTTGTACTTTTCTACCATCCCATCAGACTGTGGGTGAAGTGGCGTTGTCCTGGTCTTTCTTTTGCCAAATAACTTGCAACATTCATGGAACACAGCTGATTCAAAGTTACAGCCTTGATCCAAATGCTGTTCATATGGCATACCAAACCTGAAGAAGAAATCACTAATAGTTGAAGCTATGGTTGTAGCTTCCTGATTTGGTATTGCATATGCCTCAGGCCACTTGGTGAAATAATCCATCACCACACAAATGTACTTGTTTCCAGCACGAGTTTGAGGCAATGGACCAGCAATATCAATGGCTACTCTTTCCATTGGTGCACCATCTTGATATAACTTCATTGGAGCACATGCCTTATGCTTGGGTCCCCTTTTAGCACAACATGTACTGCAGGTCCTTCACCATTCTTCACATCTTGCCTCATAACTATGCAGTAAAATATCTGCTGTAGGTGACTCAATGTCTTCTTAACTCCAAGATATCCTCCTGTTAAACTATCATGGGATTAATGCAGCAAACTTCCCGTAACTTTCTCGGTATAACTGTTTGCCAGGTTGTCACTTTCCCATCTGCAGTTTCCCATCTCCAGAGAAGAATACCATCTTCAAGTTTCAACTGGTCACAGGGCTTAAGCTAAACACCTTCTCCCGAGCAGGGCACAGAACACTTGCTTGTAGAAAATCAATTATTGGCTTCAAATCTTGGTCTAGAATGCATGCTGGCAAGAAACTATCCATTCGAACTTCTGGCCTTTTTTGGTCAAATCATGTAGTGGAGCA
>NW_013674273.1:19966-27303 GCF_000517525.1 Limulus polyphemus | reverse complement strand
TGTTGCTTTGCCGAAGGTATTCTCCTCGGGGGGATCTTATTTGGACGGTGATTGTCTGTGTTTATTCTGTGCTTCACGAGGTCTATGCAGTTCCCCTAACCTCAAGAGCCTGTGATGATGACAAATGGACTATACTCTTCTTATAGAGGTCAGTTAAATGTTCTGGGAGAGGACGTCCTTTCTTTATGGTCGTATTTCTTGGCTTTAACATTGACTGGCTCTACCTCCTGGCACACACCCAACAACACACCTTAAGTGTCTGCTCACATTTATAGAAATTAGCCACTGTTATGGGTACTACTTGATGACCTGTCACAAGTGATATTCCAATCTTCACGTCCACTGGCCTGGATGGGTCTTCCACTGCTACCTCGGGGATGTTCTTTTATTCTACCCCGAATTATCTTCTCTGACATAGGGGTATTGTATTTGACTTAAGTGCCGTGACATGCAAATCAACAGATGCAGCAATTTACCGGAATTTGGCCTATGTTGTTCCCAAACTTCATTTTATCGAAGTTAACTACACACTTCCTCGGTAGTCCTTTTCTTCCAACAATTGCTGTAACCACTCTTATTGTTTCTTTTCTTTCTCCTCCAACCACTGATGTTGTCTGTCTTCTTGTTTCTTTTCTTTTTCTTCCAACAATTGCTGTAACCTCTCTTCTTGTTTCTTTTCTTTTTCCTCCAACAACTGCTGTAATCTCTCTTCTTGTTTTTTTTCTTTTTCCTCCAACAACTGCTGTAATCTCTCTTGTTTCGTTTCTTGTTCTTCTTGTTTCTTTTGCTGTTCTTGTATTGCTGCCATCAAATCTGCTAAGCTGTAGTTTGATTTGCCACCTCTTGTTTCCATCTTCTTTTTTTTTCTGCCCCACCCTCTGACACCAATTTTTTGCATATCTGCTTGTTTATTAATTTCCCATAGAAATTATTTTAAAGAAACTTCAGCAATACAAGTCCTTTCTTGGTTAAACCAGTTTATTCTTCCTCAATATAAACTTTTAGCACACAATAATTTCACAATCAGTACGTTTCTCGTCACTTTAAACTTAATAACTTTTATAATACATGCTATAAATCACAACGATTCACAATCTTAATAAATTTGCTCTCTATGAGTGCAAAACACACACTAGCTCGAAACAGAATCGTAAGTTACCTGAAACTCACCGTGACTACTGTTCGCTTAACCATACATTCAGTCCCACTGGCTTTTCTTGCCAGGATTATATACTAACAAAGAGGCTTCTCCAAAATTCGTGGGGTTCCCCGATAATTCAAGAAATTTGGTCACGCATGTGCCAGCAGCGTCGCATAACTTCTGCTGTCGTAACAGTATGCTTAATAACAGAAGATTTGTCAAGATATTTATTGTGAAATGATTCTGCATTTTCTGAATAGCTGAGTTGGTAGAAAGCAAAGAGTTAGAATGCAAAGTAAACTTAAACACATAACAGTTTAAGTAAAGGGCAACGCAAACATCAGAAAAAACTCAACAATAACATATCCCATGGTTGTGGCACCAAAATTTTCTTCCTTTTGTTTACTCTGTGCTCTGTTGTGGCAACAAAATTTTCTCCTTTTTATCTAATTTGTGCTCCGTGTTATTTTCTGATAGTACTGACTTTCTCTAAGAGTTGTAAGACAGATCCACAAAATAACAGGGGATTCATCAAGATTTTTAAAATGAAATACTTTTATTCTCTAAGCTTTCCATGAAGTTCGTGTTTTTACCTAAACTTTTAGGACTAATATGGGTTTATCGGGATATAATTCTTCACCCGGTATGGTAAAAACTTCTAATTAAAAAAAGTAAAACTTATTATGATATATTTGGCTTCGATTTACTTGAAACCCTTTACATCGAAAATTGGAGCCGAATGTGGCCTTGCAATTACCGTACATGAACTGCAGATCTGAAAATTTTGTTTCGCGTCCCGTTGCCGCAGAACCAAGCTCTGCTCTTTTGAGCACCATAAGTGCACTGTGAGAGTAAAGGTCAAATCCCACTTTTCGGTAAGACAAGCGTTGGTAATTGGTGCTGTTGACCAGCTGCCTTCCATCTAGTCAATATATTTTGAGTTGGGGATGATTGTGCGCAGGTAGCCCTTTGGGTTGTTTCGCCTGAAAATTCTAAAATAAACAAATAGACAGAATAAAACTGTGTATCGTCAAGCTAATAAGAGCGAAAGACCTAACTCACATGTTTATGCTAAAACTGCATTGGATCGAACTTGAAAATTCTTATGTTAATAAAACAAAATTTGAACCATAAAACATGCCTGCATAATACTTATTAATGTGCATCCAATCCGAAAAAGCAACAGCAGTATTTCCTCAAAGTACCAGTGTTCTTCAGATAAGAAGAATTGCGATTCGGGTGGTATTATGTTTATTTGTAATTAAGCACAAAGCTACACAATGGGCTATCTGTGCTCTCCCCACCACCAGTATCGAAACCCGGATTCTAGCGTTGTAAGTCCGCAGACATACCGCTGTGCCACTGGGGGGCGTGGTATTATGTTTATTTATTTTTTCATTCCCTTTCTGTTCGTTTTTACTCGTGCTACAAATCCCCTCTATTTTTGTCTGACATTCAATAAGCTTTTCAATACCCTTTAATTTGGATAGCATAATCTTTTGTTTGCTTGCATACCTTCTATAAGGTTTTACAAGTTTATTTATTTTTAGTTGTTTTTCCTGTTTTCAAGTGTGTCTAACCATTGTCAAGGAAAAAAATTATCCGTGTCTGACGCAGTATATATCAAAATTTTCAAACATTCCATTTGTACATGTTTGATCTGTTAAATTATTTTGTTTTAGATACATAATCAAGCTGCCGTAATGAACATTAAAGAAGTTAAGAGTTATAAATTAGGAAGAGCTATTTCGAAAATGTCAAATACAAGAACAGTTTACTTTTGAATTTAACTTCCAACAGTCTAACTGTTCAGTTAAAGATCTTTTATCGGCATAGTTGTTGAAGAGAATAATAGTGTGTATTAGATCCCAGGGACTGTTATATTATTATTATTATTCCCAGAATTTAACATTATGAAATGTCTTTTAAAAAGAAATAAGCTGATCAATTTGATGATCGATTATGTCTGAGAGTAAATTCTTAATATAAAAGAGTATTGTAAATTTTATATCTAAGTTAAATTGAAAAAAATCACAATATTTTTACATGTATAAAGCTAGAATTACTTTTACAATTTTACATTTATTCGAGGATATAAACAAGCATTTATTTTTCCTTAAACCACCAACTTGATATTCACTTCAACTAGGGGGTAAAATAATAATAAACATTAGGCATTAAACACTTCACGTAGTCCTCCCCCCCATTGGGTCAATGGTAAATTTACAGATATATAATCTAAAGTTCAATTCTCCGCGGTGGACAGAGTGTAAATAGTCCATTGTATGGCTTTTAGCTAAACAAACTTTAAAATGTTTTACACAATAATCAAACATTAATATTTTGGAGGAGATGTTTTATTTCCACTTTTCATCAATGACTTATTTACAGTTTTAAACTTATGTCTAATTAATAGTTCGAAATTTTTGTAAGTGAATTGTGACGATTATGTTAAAACTTTTATGAAAAGAAAAAAAAACAACAACAAAAATCGAGTTTTGTTAACCACACATTACTCTAGCCAGGTATTCATACGGGATGAAACCGAAATCTGAACTTGTCTATTCTCCTCTGATGGGTCTTGAAAATTAGCTGATATTCTTTTAATTTTGAGTCTCATTTATCATAAGTTGGTAACCAGGACTTAAGTTGCTCTACAGGTGAAAAAGTTGCGATTCAGATGGGTTGTGTTAGCTGACAATCTATATAATTATATGTTAGCTGACAATCTACATAATTCTGTTACTGAATTAGTTCGTTGTTTTTTTCTCGTACTTCAAATTACCTCTACATTCATCTGGCACTTTCTTCAGCTTAACGCTCAGTAACTCTCTTAGATCAACTTGTGGACCTTTATTATAATTAAGTCGAGAAGCTCGAATTTGGTTTTTATGATGTTGCATTTCGCCGAAAGATTTAGACGATTTCTGAAATACTGAAGAATTTGAACGACGAGTGTGAAGGGAGCCTGGTGTAGGACATATACATCGTGGTTGAGTAGCTGACTGTGGAAATGGTAACGTTGTGTTTCTACTGGTAATGGAGGAGGAACAGGTAGTGACTTTGTTATTAGACGTTGAGTAGAGCACTGAGGTGTTATTTGTCGCTGAGGAGGAGTTGGTGGTAGACTTAATGGATCTGACTGTCCAACATGGTGTATGGGCTTAGAAAGTAAACTTAATAAAGGCTGACATTGTCCTGTTTCGATTCTCTTCAATAAACGGTTGATGACGATGTATATCATTTATGGCTGCTTTTTCCACAGTATATGATAAGGATTTCATGGTAGATATGGATGGGCGGCCTTGGTGATCTTCGATTAAAAGCAAATCTCTGTTACTTTCAGTATTAGATGGATGTATATATCTTAAGCCATCGTCATTAACTGTGTAAAGTTGTTGAAATGTCTTACTTGAGTCATGAAGTGGGTGTTGTTGTTGGCGAAAATCCGAATAAGGGTAGACTGAAAGAGTAGAATTTCCGGGAACATAAGGTATATGAGGACTCTGGTCATTACAATAGTGTGGTAAGAACAATTCATTTTCAGGTAGGTAACCCTGTTTATCTGAGGGAATAGTCTGATGTACTGGAATGAGAAATTTGTTAAAGTGATTTTGGATTGAATTTGAATAAGGATAATAATTTTGGAATAACTCTGGATATGTATAGTAACTTTGGAATGTCTCTGCGTTTGGGTAATAACTTTGGAACGACTCTGGATACGAATAATGATTTGGGAATGACTCTGCATATCGATAACGATTTTGAATAAACTCTTCATGTGGGGAAACATTTTGGATTGACTCTGTATAGAGATCTTTTTGACCCAGTGAAGATGCTGGAAGTATTAGTTGCCCTAAGGGTTTCTGCTGGTCTCCTATATGCATTGACTGGTTACGTCGAAGGCTTTCATCTTGTGAATACCTCACCTCTTTGTCATAAACGGCCTGAAATGTAGAGAATCTAGTTCTACCTGGCAGAATTTGCTGTGCTTCTGTAAAATTCAATCTTGGATACATTTCAGTCTGTCTAAAAACAGATGGATATGCACGTACATCTTGAGCTAGTAGAGAAGTTTTATGGTTTTCCTAGTCATGATGTGATCTAGCAGATTTAGACCAATGAGTAGTGTGGTATTTACGTCTTACAACTGGCAGCGTATGGTCTTCTCTCGAATTGTCTGGTTGTCCCGTTGTTTGAATCTTCTGAAGAGTAGAGAACTGTTGTTTAGGATAATCATAGTGATGTGTACTAGGAACATGGTTGTGTGTGGTTTGTTTTTCAGTGTTATAAATAGATAGATTTTCTAGATTCTTTTGTTGTGTTAAATCTTTTACACTGTTGGAATTCCGATATTGTTGAGATGGCCGTTTTTTGTGTAATTTATTTTGTTTGTCCCATTCTGATAAATATTTCTTCTGAGACTGGACATGAACTGGAGTCTCTAGAAGATCACTTTCAATCGACGTAGGTGAAGATTTAACGAAAGCTTTAACACGTAGGTTTTGTCCAGGCCTAATATTTGATGCTTTTGCTGGTTGTTTCTGTGACTGGGAAGAAGGTACTATGTTCTCATTCTCATACAGAATACGTGTTCGTGGTGACACCCAACTCTGAGGTTGATATTTCACATAGGAATTTGACAATGGTGGTTTGTTGTAAACAGTACGATAATGGTGTATGGATTGATGATCGGTTGTAGGTGCCCTGAGGCGATCAGAGGTTTTTTGAATTAACTTATGAGGTCGACGAGACTTGCGAATCACCGAAGGATTTTGCTTTAGGTTAACTTTGGTAGATTTGGAAGACTGAATTCTATTGTCCTTATTTTTCCGCTGATAATCAGAATATTGTCGAGAAGATAAGTGATTATCGTCATTATATTCTCTATTTTCAGATATTGTATTTTTTAACTTATAATTCCTGCGTTGTGGAAATGCCTTCTGAGCTGGTAGCTTTTCAAAATAAGCTACTTTACTGAGCATACTAGTTTTTTCCAGATTTGGCGTCTTTGATAGTTTCTGCTCCTGTGATGTGCTACGATTACGAATGGATTTTCGAGCCATAACATCCAGAGGTTGAATAATTGGAGATATATTATCGTTTTCTATCAAATTCTTCTGCATTTTTCACTAATCTTCTTTGCTTTATTCGAAACCTCTGAATGGGTGTTGACCTGTTTATAATAATATCTATATTAATTAACAAAATCCTTGACTAAAATCGCATAGTTTCATAAATTACATTATATAAAACTGACTTCAATAATTTTTATATAATTTTGCAGTTTTGATTTGCATAGTTAACCTGCTGATGATCAGAAATTCCTAATAATATTCAAACATTTTTACTATGAAATCAAACATGTCATCAGTAAACTGAATAGCAGCAAGTTGTGGCAAAATAATCTAAATATTTTTCGTAGCTAAAACAAGGTTATTAAGTGATCGAATTTTATATCAAATGTTCATCTAAACTAAATAATGATGGGTTTATATTACTACTTTAATATTTCTACCGCCTATAAAACATTCACCAAAAATTTGTGAAAAGTTTTTAGCACAGAGACAAAAAAGTGGTTAAAATATTTCTACCATCCAATTTGTTATATTGCAGCAACATTTAATGCTGATATTTTATGTTTTTTCTACCGTTACCATTATTTTTAATACGAATATCAAAGAAATGTAAAGAGGAAATCTATTATGAACTTACTAAATGTAACTCACACATAAGTCATTATACATTTTGTAAAAAAATAAAATAGTATGGTAAATATTTTAAACATAAAGTGGAAGAAAAAACAAGCCAAGATTCGTATAGAAAGGTCCAAGTTTCGGATTACGGTATGTCGCTGAACGCGTTCAGTTGTGAGCACGATAAACAAGTGGCAGTCAATCTAAGTATTTGGCTAAGAGTAGCCATGTAGGCGGCGGGTGTTCTTTACTGGTTGCCCCTGTTTCTGAGCAGCAATCCTAAATGACGGATAACTATTCTGTACGATGAGATATTTGACCTCGTCAGTAAGTTCATGTGTCGCACCATATTGTTATTAAGCACGAAGGGTTATTTGTGCAGTGTCCACCATGGATATCGAAAGAAACTGTTTTAGTGTTATAAGTCCGAAGACTTATAACACATCTTTGGGGGGCCCGGCATGGCCAGGTGGATAAGGCGCTCGACTCACAATCTGAGG
>NW_013674273.1:6431-19076 GCF_000517525.1 Limulus polyphemus | reverse complement strand
TTACAGCAGTTGTTGGAAGGAAAAGAAAAAGCAAGAAGAACGAGAAAAGAAACAAGAAGACAGATTACAGCAGTTGTTGGAAGGAAAAGAAAAAGCAAGAAGAACGAGAAAAGAAACAAGAAGAGAGATTAGAGCAGTTGTTGGGAAGAAAAGAAAAAGCAAGAAGAACGAGAAAAGAAACAAGAAGAGAGACTACAGCAGTGGTTGGAGGAGAAAGAAAAGAAACAAGAAGAGAGGCTACAGCAGTTGTTAGAGGAAAATTAAAAGAAACAATAAGAATGAGAAAAGAAACAAGAAGAGAGATTAGAGCAGTTGATGGAAGAAAAAGAAAAAGCAAGAAGAACGAGAAAAGAAACAAGAGAGACTACAGCATGATTGGAGGAGAAAGAAAAGAAACAAGAAGAGAGGCTACAGCAGTGGTTGATTGAGAAAGAAAATAAACAAGAAGAGAGGCTACACCAGTGGTTGGAGAAGAAAGAAAATAAACATCAAGAGAGACTACAGCAGTGGCAGGAAAACCAGCACCAGTGGCAACTTGAACAAAAAAATAAAACAAGAAGAACGAGAAAAGAAACAGGAAGAAAGACTCCAACAGTTGAGAGAAGGCCAGCATACACAAATGGAAGAGATTAGTAAATTTCAAAGTGAATTAAATACATTAAAGGGTGATTTACTGTCTTTTACACAAGAACGATAAATTAGCCATAAATCTAATCAGCCCCAGACAACGGGAAGCCCCTTCCAGACCCTGCAGCTAAACCCAAATGCAGACATCTTCAGTCCTGCCAGAGGTGATCTAGTGCAAAGGAGGCTACAAGAATTCGATGGGAAGGCAACGTGGGAAGCATATAGAGCACAATTTGAGCTACTGGCAGAAATGCCCGGCATGGCCAGGTGGATAAGGCGCTTGACTCACAATCTGAGGGTCGCGGGTTCGAATCCGCATCCCACCAAACATGCTCGCCCTTTCAGCCGTGGGGGCGTTATAGTGTGACGGTCAATCCCACTATTTGTTGGTAAAAGAGTAGCCCAAGAGTTGGCGGTGGGTGGTGATGACTAGCTGCCTTCCCTCTAGTCTTACACTGCTAAATTAGGGACGGCTAGCGCTGATAGCCCTCGTGTAGCTTTGCGCGAAATTCCAAAACAAACAAACAAAACATCTTTGGGGGGCGCATCTTTAGAATACCGTGAAGGTTAAAAATCCTTTAGAAAAAACTCTTGATAGAAACATAAAATAATTTTCACAATTTGGTTACGTATGTAACCCAAGAATAATTCAATAATACTTACGTCAGGAGGGAAAACTATTTTACTTCCTTTCAATCTTACCACTTTACCATCACTTTTAGTTGGTATTGCTATTTGTTCTCCGCTTTTTGGTTTTCTTTTCCGATTTTCATTCTTCGATTTTCGATTATCATTGTTGTGTCCAAGAAACAAATCATTCCTACTTATTGTATCCGCCTCTTGCTCATCGCTTTTGATTTGTTTATATGAAGGTTTATTTCTCCAACAGCAATACTTTGTGTATCCTCCTGTCTTCCAGGCTAAAACACTTACGACAAAAGTTCTTTTAAAAACATAAAAAAAAACATTAAACTTTTTAAAAATATCCAGAACGTATTTATGACTAACGTAAAATAACAGACTATAAACTATTAAAAGAAAATTGAAAATGTATGAATGGGTGCACCAAAAAGTGAGGAAACAAGGTAGAAATGGGTGTACCAAAAAGTGAGGAAACAAGGTAGGAATGAGAACGGTGTAATAAAACTTCCTCTGTACAACTTCACAAGGGGGAGTGTCCAACATCGGTTCATACCTACTTCGTTTATTCTTTCAATCCTGTATACAATTAGCCAGGTGGACTAAACTTATAAAACTGAGTTATGTTTATCATACAATAACTAGAGGTTTCTGTGATTCGAATTATTGGAGGCAATGCTGTTTATACGACACCAGCAGAATCAGATATTCATGTGGACCGATAACTTGTATGTTTTCTTTCTTTACAATTTGTCCCTTCTTTTGCATTGCATGAAAAGACAACAGGATTTCGTACATCAGCTATACAGGTGGATTAAAATACAATGATAAAAATCCTAAGAAGTTTCTGTGTATACAAAAGTATACCAATCGTAGACACTTTTGTATGTACCCATAACTTGTATAATATCATGAACACAGAAAAACGAAGCATGAATGGACCAGATGTCGGACACATCCCCTTATGAGGTTGAACAGAGGAAGTTTTATTACACCATGGCCATTCCTACCTTGTTTCCTCATTTTCGGTGCACCCGTTCTTACACTTTTAATTTTTTAAGATATTTTTTCCACTTGTTCATGTATTGTTTTCATACAAGGTGACATGATCTTATGCACCATTCATTCATTTGTGTTGATATCCTGTATGTATATCATCAGTGTGGTTGTGCACCATAATGCACATAATGTATGTGGAAATAATGGTGTATGTGTGGTGTGAATTCTCTTCACTTGTGTTGCGTGTACACATTGTGAGTTTGCATATGTGCTGTACATGTGATGGCACACACTCTATAGTGTGCAATGTAATTTGGGTGATGTAGTGTGAGTTATGGTTGTGTGCATATACTAAGGGTTGATAAATTAGTTAATTAAGTTAAGTAACTACTTCACGCTAGCACTAGCACGTTGTCCCTGTGCTGTTTTATTATTGGTGCACTTATAACTATGGTAAGTCTGTTTGTTACACATCTAGAAGCGTTCAACAATGTCAGTCAGTTAGTGAGATTGAGAAATTTGTGGTTTTGTGAAGTATTTCTATCTGCTCTGCTGACTTTAAGAGGTTCTATGACTTGTAATTTTGTATGTGGTTTGTGTAACATCTAACAGTGTCCACCAAATACTTTTGAATATTTATTATTTAATTGTTAAAGGTCTATATGAGTAAATAGTTTGTATTGCATGTATGGTGTATCCGCCCCATTCCTACTATAAGTACTACGTACTTATGATTACACCCTTTTAGTTTATCTCTTTATAAGTTAAAGGAACACAAACAATTGATCATCTCACCAGTCACCGATATTTGTATATTATCGTCAGACAAATTTGAATCGTATTTTGTAATCTTACTTTGCTCCGAATATCAAGACCACTAGACCAATCACAGCGAGTCCGGCAGGCAGAGTCAGCATTCTTTTTATCAATGGCTCTGAGATAAGTACAATAAAGAGTTAAGATAATTAATGTTATAGCATTTTATAATTTCTGGTTCAATCACTTCTGAAACGTCTAAAAAAATAAATATTAGTTAATGTAAGACACTGAGCTGGTCGCATCGCTTCGTTCTTTAAGATCTTTTATTGAGTTTGATTTCACGAATCAATCGTTCACATTGCATTGGTAACAGCGTAATTAGTGAAATCGCTATGAAGTTTACCCATTTTAACTAGTGCAGAATACACATTTACTAAGGTGTATTCATATAATTTTTTTTTCTAAATTTCCATACAATTTTGAATGTAGTTATGACATCTTCGTCGACTGGAAGTTTCAAGATCATAAACTTGTACTATTTACTTTGCATTAGTAACAGCTACATATTGCAAAAGTCTAAAAGTAATGTGTGTATGTTTCTGTACGGATTTCTTGAAAAGTGACCTGTTCCAACAGACAATTCAGAAACCTGTTCACATGGCTTAGCTTAAAATTGCTTGTAAACTATTGGTTAAAGTATGTTACGTGTAGACTTATATGATACCTTTCTTTGTTTCGCTAGAGTATTTAAGTCAGATATTTCCATAGTTCTGTGTCTTGCTTTCGATTTCGTCTCTTTTTCTTGTCAACTAAAACATCCAGACAACATAGAAGAAGCACAGCCAGTTCATATGACATAACAATGTATGTATTTAAAGAAGTTTATGTTTCAAACTACACTAATGTTTGCTTATTTTCCTTCCCTGTCCGTATTCAATGTCCCGTGATGGAACAGCAATAAGTCTTCTGATTTACAACTCTAAAATCTGAGGTTCGATTCCCCGCAGTGGACACAGCAGATAACCTAATGTGGCTTTGATCTAAAACGAACGAAACAAACGAGCCGTGTTCAATTTATCATTTGTCTAAAAATCCTGAACTTTTACAGTTTTTTCACAGCGTTTCTGGACCTGAATACAACATATTATTTTAAAAAAGAAACATTCTGGTCGTGTGGCCAAATTATTTGTTTTTGAAAAGTTTATTTTGAAGGTGCGTCATTTTTTTTATCTTGTACAGTAATATTTGTAAGTCGTGCTATCATGGAAAGTACTTTCTGAGACCATTAATGGTGGTAGTAAAGTCTTTGTCCAAAGGATATAAAAAGGTCTAGATTTTGATTTAAATTTCGCGCAAAGCTACACAAGGGTTATCTGCACTAGCCATCCCAAATTTAGCAGTGATAGACTAGAGGGAAGGCAACTAGTCAAACCACCCACCGCCAACTCTTGGGCTACTATTTTACGAATGAACAGTGGGATTAACAGTCGCAATATAACGCCCCCCCCCCGAAAGGGCGTGCATGTTCGGTGACTGGGATTCGAATCCACGACCCACAGATTTTGAGTTGGTGCCCTAACCATCAGACCATACCACATCTCAGTTAATATGGGATTAACAAACAAATGCACTGACCTCTCAGCCAAACTATCAGAATGAGGATGATATGATAAAGTGTGTATCTGTACGACTTCCAAAATTTGACAGAACTTTGCAAACAAGTTATTTCCCTAATCTCCATGAATCTCTCCAGACATGCCAAAGAGTGAAATGTAGTGGTTGAACAATACATTTGTGATTGACTGTGCTAATATTTCAGTCAATGGATAAGCTCCTGTCCACTTGGTGAGGTAATCATAATGATGATTATAATTAATTTAGTTTTGGTAGAATATCATTTAGATTTTGTAGAAATGAAACCTTGAATGGTTACACCTTATATGTACGAATATAGGGTGGTAGAGAAAGGCCATGGTTCCAGCAAATGACCTGAACAAACTGAAACTTACTGAGATAGTCTCTATGTAATTCCAAGGCACTATGACCAAGCCCTAGCATCACAAAACAATATATAAGACTACTAAGGACTAAGTAGGGTGGCGACATGGGTGCACTGAATGAAGTGAAATATTGCTCGTATTAGTGATATTGCCTTTCTTCAACTTAGTTATGAATGTAAGAGTAGACTTGGTCATTGTTATGTTCAATGAAATTGGTAATCGTTTAACAAGTTTGTAAGCAGTCTATTAATTCCATAAATCAAGTAGCAAATCTGATATAAACCAATACATTCGATAAAATGACAGTG
This sequence comes from Limulus polyphemus, assembly GCF_000517525.1. Lineage (NCBI taxonomy): Eukaryota > Metazoa > Arthropoda > Merostomata > Xiphosura > Limulidae > Limulus > Limulus polyphemus. The sequence continues at coordinate 13,744 of NW_013674273.1, read as the reverse complement.
TCCGTATAAGTCACGATTCCTTCTTCGTTTTTGAGTGATTTCATTCCTGTCAACTCTATACCTTTATGAATGGTCAGAACATGTCAATAAAATCAATGTATTTCAACGAATAATTCAATATATTCCTTTTTCAGTATTAGCTGGTGGTGTGCTAATCAGGCCTACTGATGCCAAAGGAAATGGCAAAAGTTCCTGAGTAGCACAGCGCCGTGTCTAACATCGTTTATGGCAAATGCAATGCCACCATTACATCAAGATACGCTCATTTCAATCACTAGTGAATATACAATGCACATAGGTTCTTATGGAACAATATATGTGCCAGACCCTTTGACCATGCTGACCTCTAGTATCAGTCACAAGTCAGTGAGTTCAGCCATCTCACCAACATGTAAAGTTCCACATCATTGCCTGATTGTAATAAAGACAGAGCTCAGATCCAATGGGAAGGGAAAAATAAAACTGCAAGAAGAAAAAGACATCTCACATCAGTAACTGAAATTTAAACAATACTTTACAAGCAGCAACCAATGCTTCTAACCTTGAAGATTTCATAACCTGTATGTTCACAGCTCCAAAATGCCTTCTGATACAAATTATCAGTAATCTGAAAAAATAAGTAGAAGTCATGCTTGACTTCATAAAGAAATCCAAAACCACAACCAAATTATGGTTTAACACAACAATTAAATGCAGCTAACATAAATTCATGTATAATGATTAATTTGTTCAGAAGTGATATCGAGACTAAACATTCAGTATTATCCACACATTCCGAAAATGATTTAGTATATATATCAACTAAAATATATGTTTAATGCCAAAACGGTTTATTTGCCTGAATAAGTTGTACTCTTGTATGTATTCAATTTGTGCATACAAGAATACATGAAATAGTTTGGTATGTACTAAAAAAATACGTGGACTTCACATGTGTTTCTTTTTTTCCACATTATTTAACACCAACTCGTAATTTGCAGTACTTAGTGACAAATGCCTCACGTTTAATTGGAATACTGCAATTCAAGTGATAGTAAATAAATAAAGTAATCAGAGATGGAAACAAGCAAAACTAGACTATTCTGCTATAAACATACAACCAGATCACATTTTGTGTCACCAACCACAAAGTATAATACATGCATATAAACAATTCAATGTAGTAGGTATACAACAAATTACAGCGAAACTACTTCTTTGTCTGAAATATTTTATGAGTGTGTGAGCTTTCTCAGATATCACTTTGTTTAGTGTCAAAAGCTATATTCAATTAAATTCTTCTGAACTTGTTTTAAGAGTCTTAATGCCATTTTTACATATCCAAATATAGCCATAACCATTAGAATGACATGTTATTCTAATATATTTTTTCAGACAGTCACAATTCATGACGTATAACCACACCTACTTGTTTTTTACAAATATTGTACAATTATTATACATCGACGATTTTCTTAATTTCAGCATATCAGTTTTCTTAGCATTGACTCAACGTAAGAGTAATAAATTTCTCCCCTTTTAGGCTGTACAATCATGCTATATAACCACAATGTAATTATGATTTATCGGCATTTAAATTACACATCTCTTCTTCTTGTCACTGGTTATGTTATCATCTCAAACACAAACAACTCGCGACCACTATTATTGATATCTTGCAATTTAACAGTGTATACTGTTTAGGTGTTTTATGACACATCATCATTCTCAGGGCAATCCCACAGAGGATCTGATACTCCATTCATTTTCTAACCATTTATGTGAAATATTGAAAAGAAACAAGTAGCTTCAAGTCTTGAGATACTGCAATTCATGAATAGAAGCTGTATGTATCAGTTTCACGTCTTCCATCTGTCATCAACCTCCATCTATAGTTTTGTTGACACATCTTCGGCTGCAGAGTTTCTGACATCTACAGTCTTGGCCAAAATGTTTGGATACTGTTCTATATTGATGTTATTGTCTACATGCATGGAATATTTATTGAGTAAATGTACGAGTAGTAACAGAGAAGGTAGCGTATGATCGGACAAACATGTACAAGTTGTTATTATGGTCTGTATAAGTTTTTTTTTTTTTTTAGTATTTGTTCGTCAAAATATACATACGTGCCTATCTTGTATCATTGGTACATTTATTTTCGAAATATTTCAACGCTTTATTCAGACAATTTTTCTTTAATTGGTGTAGAATCATACCTCGTCACATGCCAGAAGTTATAGGGCATCAAACTGGTCGACTGTACAGAAATGGTATGAAGTAAACAGACATTGTCAGAACAACAGCGTATCCTCATTGTAGTGTATCTAGAATCCTGAAACGTCATCAGACTACAGGAAACGTTGTTCCATGTAAGTCTACTGGTAAGTGCCGAAAAACTTCTGCTAGAGATGACCAAGTTTTGATGAGCTTATCACATCAAGGTCGAAAGAAGTTTTGCAACACCTTAAGACAGAAATGGCACGAACACGTTCATTCCAAGGTATTCAGAAGAACAGTGAATAGCAGACTGATCAAATAAGGTGATTTTGAAAGAAGGGTTATCTGCAAACCAATATTTACTAGAATTCACTGCCGTCACCCTGTTACTTGGGTAACACAGCATACCAATTTACAGTTGTGACACTGGCAACATGTCATATTTTCAGTTGAGTCCTGTTTCTGGTTTGTTAAAGCTTATGGTAGGATTCGTGTTCGTCACTTGCTTGGAGAACAAATGAGGGAAGACTATATTTCTCACAGGGAATACACATAAGGTGGTGCAGTACATGTTTGGGCAGCTATTCATTATGGTAGAAAAACTGTTATTCATATCCTCAGGAAAAACGTTAATGGCACTTCCTACAGACATCACACAAAAAAGAAGATATTTTTGTCATATGCTAGGAAAGGTTTAGAAATAACTTTGTGTTCCAGGATGGCAATGTTACTACCCACAGTGCACGTATTGTACTCGAGTAGGAGGACATAAAAAGATTGCCATGGTCAGCAAAGTCTCTAGATTGTCATCCCATTGAGAACTGTCGGGCAGAAATGAGTCGAAAAATTGTTAACCTAAAACAGCTATTGTAGCTGAATTGCAGCGTCTTCTATTGACAAGTTTGAATAAAATCACGGTGTATTACATCAACAATCTCATCGACAGCATGCCATGTCACCTTGTATAGGTTATTAGAGTACGAGGATGACCAAACAAGTACTGAACGTTTAATATGAATTGATATAAGGCTACAGTCGCAATATATAATAATTTGATATTATAGTTTGTCATTATGTTTGTTTTGGTAAGGTTATCTTGTGATAGGTGGAATGCCAAATTACACATCTCTCTGCAGGTGTCTTATAAAATTGTTTGTTGTTCTTATAAATCGTTCATGATGTCCATAGAACCTGCCTCATTATACAAATTGCATATGCGGATTTTTAATATGACATGCATTTCCCAGTTTGACAATGTTAAGTGTATTTATATTCCATCTTAATAATAATGATGTTATTTCCAAACCTTGCCCTAGCATATGGCAGAAATATCATCTCTATGTGATGCCAGTAGGAGGCGCCATTAACGCTTTCATGGAGGATATAAAGAGCAGTTTTTCCACCAGGACGAATAGCTGCCCAAACATGTACTGCACCACTTCCTGTGTGTGTTCCCTGTGGGAAAGACAATTTTACATCATCTGTTCTCCAAGTAAACGACGAACACGAATCCTACCACCAGTTTTAACAAGCTGGAAACAGGATTCATCTCAAAAGATGACATCACCAGTGTCCTAACTATACGTTGCCATGCTGTCTTGCCCAAGTAAAACGATGACGGCGATGAATTATAGTTAATATCGGTTTACAGATAGCCCTTCTTGCAAAATAACATTGTTTCGTCAGCTTGTTATTCACTGTTATTCTGGATACACTGGAATGTATGTGATACCATTCTTGTCGTAAGGTGTTACAAGACTTCTTTCGACCATCACGCGTTAACATGATCAAAACACAGTCATCTCTCGCAGCAGTTATGTGGAGCCTATCAGCAGACTTTCCTGGAACAACGTTTCCTATATTTCGATGACGTTTCAGGATTCTGGATACAGTACACTGGGGGTATCCTACTGTTCCAGCAATGTTTGTTTACTTCATACCATTTCTGGGCCATCGAACAATTTCACGCCTTATAACTTCTAGCCCGTGACAAAATTGTCTGAATAAAGCATTGATCTGTTTCGAAAAAGATTATACCAAAAGCAAACCTCTTGTACAAAACAGGTGTGTATGTGTGTTTGACGAACAAATGCTCAAAACAACTTATACAGACCAGAATAACAACTCGTATATGTTTGTCTGTTTGCTTCATATAATTTCTGGACAGTCGAACAATTTGACGCTTGATAACTTATAGCATGTAACGAGGCATTATTCTACATCAAATACAGAAAAATTGTCTGAACAAAGCGTTCATCTGTTTTGAAAAAGATTATACCAAAAGCACACCCTTTTATACAAAACAGGTGTGTATGTGTGTTTTGACGAACAAATTTTCAAAACAACTTATACAGACCAGAAAAGCAACTCATACATGTTTGTCCGATCATACGCTACTTTCTTTGTTACTATTCGGGCGATTTCTCAACAAATACTCTATGCATGTAGATGATAACATCAATATAGAACAGTATGCAAACAAACTTTGAAAGAGGAGTGATTGTTGGGGCGCGTTTGGTGGGAACTTCAGTGACCAAGACAGCTCCACCTACTGATGTTTCACGAGCAACAGTGTCTAAGGTCATGTCAGCATGGAACTCCAAGGGAAAGATATCATCAGCCAAGGCCAACAGGGAGTGGAAGTGCATACTCCAGGATCGTGATGTCCGTGCATTATTCAAACTGCAAGGCAAAAGAGGTGAGCAACCACAGATCAATTAACCAAAAAGCTGGGTTGAAAGCAGCCAGTTGCATTAAAAATAGTCCACCGAGAGCTCCACACAACGGGATACCATAGTCGGGTTGCAGTGCACAAACCACTCATCACACCTGGCAATGTATAGTTGCGCATCCAGTGGTGCAAAGATCACAGGTTATGGACTACCGAGCAGTGGAGAAATGTGATATGGTCAGATGAATTATCCTTCATCATGTTCTCCAAAAATGGACGAGTGCACGTGTGGCACCAACCTAAAGAATTCTACAGCTTTGAGTGCTTGGTTCCAACAGTGAAGGGTTCTGGTGGTTCCTGGCATGATCTGGGTGCACTCATACCCTTAGAAGGCAAGGTCGCTGCCAATCAAAACTTAAAGGTATTGAGTGATCATCTTGAACCCCATTTCTATACTGGAGAGAGGGGCGTCTTTTAAGATGGCAATGCCCCTATCCACAGAGCACGAGTTGTCGCCCAGTGGTTTGAGAAGCATGACACTGACGTTATCCATATATCATGGCCTTCACAGTCACCAGATATAATTATATAACATATATAATGACATTCTACCTCCGAGAGATAAAAGCTCATTTACAACAATAGTACACCATCAATGAAAGTTCGGCTGGTAAATTTAATTATCTGTGTTATGGTTTAAATCTCTTTTACCGGCTTAAATCTCAGATCAAAAACTTAGGGCGTTCGACTCGCAATCTGCGGGTTCGAACCCCCGTCCTACCAAACATGCTCGCCCTTTTCAGTCGTGGGAGCGTTATAATGTGACGCTCATACCAACTATTCGTGGTGGGTGGTGACGACTAGCTGCCTTCTCTCTAGGCTATCGCTGCTAAATTAGGGACGGCTAGCGCAGATAACCTTTGTGTAGCTTTACGTGAAATTCAAAACAAACCCAAACCCTTCAAACAATGTAGTGCTTTTCTGATGAATTAGAATACAATGTAAACTTGGTGAATTTGAAAGTTATGTAATACATTGTTCATCTCTGAAATTAATAAAACAAATCATTATAATTTAATGGAAAAGGAATAGGTTGTCCTGAAGAAACAATGATAGTACTACAAAACCTTTTTGTAATGGATTTGTGGTAATTAATTCAAATTCAGACTTTCACTTCTTCTGTTGGACTTGTTTTCAAGCAGTTACAGATCAGGAAAGAAAGTGATTTTCAGACTATAAATTTTATGTTTAGTAACTCAGATTTATTTGAAACCATAGTTTTCAAGCACATTTAAGAGCCCCTATCAGATAGAATGCCTAACACAACTGACAATACATTATTTGAAAGAATGAAGTAAGTGTAAGTATACAATAAATAAACTTCGAGATTACGCGTAACATCATTGTTATGAGAGAAATAATTATGTAAAAAATAATACCATGTGTATATATATAAATGTTATAAAAAATTGTTACATCTCTGGTCGTTTGTTAATTACCCGTAAAAATTCTTTCCAAAGAACTTCAGCGATACAAGTCCTTTCTTAAATAAAACTAGTTTATTATTTCTCAATACAACTTTGCAATACACTTAATTTCCACAGTCACTTTAACTTAAACACACGCTATAATTCACAATGATTTACACACTTTTCTTACGGCTTGACTCGATTATCTGTCTATATCTTCAAACACTGTCTGTTATTCCAGTTCCGATTAATTGTCTCGCTTTATCCGGCGCGCTTTTATACAAGAATAGAGGGCGTCTAGCAAATACTGGATTATTCGTGATGTTCCCCAATCCTTTTAGAAACTCATCACGTATTACCAGGGTCACGTGACTTCCGCTGTCGTAACAAAATCATCAAGAAATAGTAGATTATTATACAATGGAGTGAAACATAATTTAATAAGTATAAATACACATAAACGAATCAACACAATGAGTGTGTGTGTGGGTGTGTTTTCTTATAGTAAAGCCACATTGGGTTATCTGCTGTGTCCACCGAGGGGAATCAAACCCCTGATTTTAGCGTTGTAAATCAGAAGACTTACTTCTGTCCCACCAGGGATTGGTACAATGAAGAGAAATAACACCAATATTACGATATATTTCCAATAAGAAAGAGTATTACTAGTACATGAAGGAAGTAAATAAACTTGAAAAGGACGTTTTCAGCGTTTATCAAAAACAAATTTCAAATTATATGATGTGAACGCCTTTTCCAAACTGGCGAAGGGTGGTTATAAATACTCGTACCTGTCATTAGCATTAAGCTTCTTATATTTTTAACACTGTATTCTTTATCTTGTTCTTTAGGAACATTTAGGAATTAGACGAGGTCATGATCAACAATTACTACCCTAATTTCCTTTACACCTTAAAATAACAGGGTATCTAATCCTGGTCTATAATCAAAGCTTACAAAAAAACAAAAACTAA
>NW_013674273.1:2246-5431 GCF_000517525.1 Limulus polyphemus | reverse complement strand
ATTGCCAAGTTGATTTGAGAAAGAATAAACTAGTTTTATTTAAGAATAGACTTGTATCGCTGAAGTTTCTCGGAAAGAATTTCTACGAAAAACTAACAAACGAACACAAACGTAACAATATATATAAATGTTATAAAAAATTATCAACAAATAGAAGATTATTATACAATTGAGTCAAACATAATTTAATGAGTATAAATACACATAAACGAATCAGCACAATGATTGTTTATGTGTTTTCTTATAGTAAAGCCACATTGGTCTATCTGCTGTGTTCACCGAGGGGAATCAAACCCCTGATTTTAGCATTGTAAATCAGAAGACTTACTGCTGTCCCACCGGGACAATAAGAAATAAGAAAGAGTATTACTAGTACGTGAAGGAAGTACATAAACTTGAAAAGTACGTTTTCTGTGTATATCAAAGACAAATTTCAAATTATTTGATGTGAACGCCTTTTCCAAACTGGCGAAGGATGGTTATAAATATTCGTACCTGTCATTAGCATTAAGCTTATTATATTTTTAACACTGTATTCTTTATCTTGTTCTTTAGGAACATTTAGGAATTAGACGAGTGTATAATAATAGTATTCCAACCTACTGTATTTGCCATATCCATTACCTACGACGCTTTTTCGCCAATCCAGAGTTCTTCAGGCCGTATCTAATATAATAAGCCTAACACTACTTCTTTTAACAAGTACAATTAATTATAAATTTCAACTAAACCATTATTTATTTTATATCTAAATCTAGGTAATATGTTTTCGTTGTATGGCACAGTAGTTTGTATTTCCAATTCAGTAAACTATATGGTAATAATATAGTGATTAATAATTTAGTTATTCAAACTCAAAGTAATTTAGTCATCTATCCACTTACAAATATTCTAAAAAATAGATAAAATGCGTTTTTTTAATGAACTAACTTTAGTAGAAATGAAGATATAAGTTTAAACATTAGAAAAAAAGTTAAGAGAATGCTTACAAACTACCTTCTATAAACATTCTTTTAAAACTGATAAACTTATATTAATTAATTAAACATCATATTAATTAATGTACTAGTTGAATTACCTAAATCTTAAAAATATTTATAAAAATTCTATTAGTTTGTCTATTCAAGATAAATATAGAAAAAGATACAATAGAGACATAAAATTTTGGTATTTTTAACCTGAACGAAACGTTATACATTTATCTAAATATCCAAGTCAAAGACCCTAAGGTTTAACACATCCGTCCATAACTTAGAACTCCTGACTAGAGAGAAGGCAATCAGTCTGGCCCTCCAGTGGCACAGCGGTATGTCGGCGTACTTACAACGCTAGAAACCGGGTTTCGATACCCTCGGTGGGCAGAATACAGATAGCCCACTGTGTAGCTTTGTGCTTTACTTGGAACAAACATTTAGTTTGTAGCAAACGCCACCTACAAAGATACTCTTAACCGAAAAGCGAGATTAAATCTCATACTTATACTATCTCCACAAATAAAAATGTGGTGTATTTTCAGCAGAATATCATGGATCAAATATTGGATCTTTCAACATACAACCTGAAACGCAAGCCACTTAGTCATAGAAGGGAGTTTGAGAATACCTCACCCTAAATTTCTTCTATCTCAGCAAAAATATATAAAAAACAAGAGGGGAAGAAAGAGAAAACAATAACAAATTGTGTTCTAAAGTATGTCTTTGTTTGTTTATTCGTTTGTTTATTTGTAGCTAAGCAAAAAAGCTACACAATGGGTATGGAAACACCGTTTCTATCGATATAAATTCGCTAGAAACCACCGGGGGGCCTAAAGCATATCATAGCTATATTATCTAATTATTTATTTTATATCGCACATACATCTTTTTCAAGTATAGTATTTAACTATATTACTATATTGCATTTTGAATTAAGTTATGGCGGGAAATTAAAGCCAGACGGAAGAGAAATTTAACGTAACCTGACTTAATATCTCCATCAAACGTCATTTCCAGATTTACAAAGAGTTCACATCATATTCATTTCAAAATGTTTGAATGCTGACTATCTAGTCCCCCGCTGGGACAATGCTAAATCTTCGGATTTATGCTGCTAAAATCAGGGGTTAAATTCCCCTCGTTGCACACAGCAGATAGCCTGGTGTGGCTTTGCTATAAGAAAACACAAACACATAAACTCCTGAATATCTGAATGTTACCAAAGATTTATTCTATGCAGAGACATCACTTCAGTGCTACTACGTGAGCTCAGCATTTTCAAACAATAATTTTAAACTGCCAGTCAGAAATGTAGATTAAAAATTGAACAATAACCCTTTTAAGATGAGTCACGGGTGAAAGGCCATGCCATCTCGTTTGTTAACTCGCATTCAAAATTTTATTGAACTACTATTTCATTTTGGTATCAAACTGTAGATTATAATTCAAATTTTAGTACTATATATTACTCAATTTCTTAATTTACAAGCAAATATTGAAAAAAACAGAGATAGACATCTATTTTTATGTGTCACGTGGTATGTTGTATGCACTGGTTCAAATTAGATGTTTGTGAAGTCAAAATGCTAAGTCTATAGTTTCGTACGAATTAGAAACTCAAATTACAGATATTGACATGCTAGAATATAAAATAAGAGCCTCTTATCTTTAGAGTTTGCTAAGATACTGCTCATGTAATAAATCAAACACAGTGGCACCCCGCCCACCTCTTTCAATTTTTGGAAACACTCCCTTATATACACTTACTTCTATATATGAAATGAATATCTAATCGGAAGCTCAGGATGTCCCCCTAATGGCTTTCTCAGATATTTTAACGGGCTTGGCGCCATTGCTTTCTTTTGAACCAATATTTGAACGAGGTAGGGTGTGTCTATAGTCTGCTCGAAATTTCATATCTTTTAGACTAAAATACATCTTAATTACTAAGCTTGATAAAATTGTAGTTGAATTCTATGGTACTAATGTAGTAATTTATGATGTTTTAGTTATTCAAATGTATATATATATAACCTACAAAAATATTTTCTTTCATATCCTCCACGTGCATTTTTTAAATGCTTAGCGATTTAACGTTAAGCAGCAAAGGAGTACAAAGGGCGTAACTAGAAGAGATAATTGTTTGCATTACTCCTTTATTTACTGTCTTTGTTTTAAGAAAAATAACTTTCAAAACTTATTTCAAAATAT
>NW_013674273.1:0-1528 GCF_000517525.1 Limulus polyphemus | reverse complement strand
ATATAAAATATAAAGTTTTTTCTTAAGAAACGCTGGACATTATATAAATTTAGCAGGTGAAATTTGAAAATTTTCTGATGCATATTACTTTGCATGACAAATAGGCACATGTGAAAAGAAAAAAAAAGACATGAGAAAAACATTGTTTTACAAACCTTGTCTTAATAAAAAAATACTGATAATCTGCCAAGTGTCGTTAACACTTGCTTACTAATTTAAAAGTTATAGCATGAAAACTATAACAAGCACAAAATGATTACGAGGTCGGTCTGAGGGACCGAGGCTGTGCTGAAATTTGTACTCATTACTCAATTATGTTTTCCTTGTTTTCTTTGTGTTTTTTTAATTCTAATATGTGAATCATTAATCTAATTTCTATTAATTAGTTTTATTGTTTGTTAATATTTTGAATTTTTCTTGATTAATTACTGTATTTGTGTTAAGCCAACATAATTTGTATTTGCAAATTGTGTGTTTTGTACACTGCATTTATATTGCCAAAAAAAGATATTGTTACATCATCGAGGTCACGTGACTAGTATCACGCCACGTCATTCTCGAACTTTCACGTCTTTTCATTAAATCTCGTGATCCTTCTAGATATAGTGTAGTCTTGTATATATAAGACCGGCCACGAAGCGACAGACAGGGTAATGAGTAATTGAATGTATGCGGACAGAATATTGTTGGCCACGTGAGACGTGAGTTATAGCGTTTGTTACAGAACGAGTGTTGAAATTAAGTGTATCGGGAAGTTGTATTCGGAAAGAATAAACCAGTTTTATTTAAGAAAGGACTTGTGTCGCTAAAGTTTAGTCGGAACGAATTTACGGAAAATTAACTAACGAATGGAGGCGTAACAAATTGGTGTCAGAAGTGGGATCGGGGCTAGGTTCAGGACGACAGTCCGTGCTAAAGGGGAGAGCCTGCAAGAGCTGGCACAGGACTTGGAAAGCATGGCACACAAGGCCTACCCAACTACACCACCCGATCTCCTCAAGTTGTTGCTGAGGGATCAGTTCGTAGATTGCTTGGACAGTCCACAACTTAAGATACAAGTGAAGCAAGCACACCCCTCTACCATGCAGGATGCAATGGCCAGAGCTCTCGAATTTGAATCCTACGTTAAGTCCAGCACAGAGGTACCAAGGTTGGTACAGTCATCTGGATTCAAGGCCAGAAAAGGTCAGCTTTCAGATAGGTTTGAGGGACTTTGCTGGCACTGTAACAAACCTGGGCACAAGAGAGCTCAATGTTGGCAACTTCAACACAGGGGAGATGCCACAGTAGGAAAGGCTGATATCCAGAAAGGTTGTTGGATCTGTGGAAAGCAAGGACATTCGAGGACCTAGTGTAGGAAGAATATTACCAACAAGTCAGCCTCAAGGAGACCAGTAGTGGTTGGTGTTGAGGGACACTCACCAACCCCCATCATGAAAGTCCCAACAGCCAAGCACACACAGCGTCTATGTGACAGGAAAGCTGGATGGCCAAAGGTGCAACTTTATCATAGATTCTGCATCTCAGC
>NW_013674272.1:24841-29945 GCF_000517525.1 Limulus polyphemus | reverse complement strand
CCTGTGTTAACATACCAGAAACAGGAAAATAGTTTAAATGTACATATCTCGTTTCTTCCTGTGTTAACATACCAGAAACAGGAAAATAGTTTAAATATCTCGTTTCTTCCTGTGTTAACATACGTGCAGTCTGAACTCCATTAGTTTCTGAATACTCTCTACAGAATCTAAAATACATAGTCTTCATTTATTATCAATACCACGACCAGATTATAAGAAAATAAACAGGTGACGTAAATATGGAGGTAACAATAAGACGTGACATACAATGAACACAAGCTTGCAGTCGTTACTTTGTCACTTTACAATAATTTTTCTATAACAGGAAAACAATCTTACCTTCACATATTAAGAAAGCATATGGGTTAGGGGTTTTTGTTTTGTATATATATATATTTTCAAAATTAAGAAAAAAAATTAGTCTTTCAGTTTGACATTCATTATTGATACGTTACTTAGTACGTTAATGTCCCAGTTACATCTTTACTTGCACATTTAGTATATTATTGTCCCAGTAACATCTTTACTTACACATTTAGTACGTTACTGTCCCAGTAACATCTTTACTTACACATTTAGTACGTTACTGTCCCAGTTACGTCTTCACTTACACATTTAGTATATTACTGTCCCAGTAACATCTTTACTTGCACATTTTGTACGTTAATGTCCCAGTTACATTTTTACTTGCACATTTAGATGTTACTGTCTTAGTTACATCGATTACTTGCATATTTAGTATATTACTGTCCCAGTTACCCATTTACTTGCACATTTAGTATATTACTGTCCCAGTAACATCTTTACTTGCACATTTAGTATATTACTGTTCCAGTTACCTCTTCACTTGCATATTTAGCACGTTACTGTCCCAGTTACCCATTTACTTGCACATTTAGTATATTACTGTCCCAGTTACGTCTTTTCTTGCACATTAAGTATATTACTGTCCCAGCTATGGTTTAACTTGAACATTTAGTACGCTAATGTTTGTGTTAACTCTTTAATTGTAAATTTAGTACTTTACTGTCTCATTTACTCTTTACTTGCACATTTTAGTGTGTTACTGCCTTAGTTACATTGCTGCTTCCACATTTAGAATATTTCTGTTCAAGTTACCTCTTTACTTCCACATTTAGTACGTTAATGTCTCAGTTACCTATTTACTTGTACATTTTAGTATGTTACTGTCTTAGTTACATCGCTACTTGCTCATTTAGTATATTACTGTTCCAGTTACGTCTCTACTTGTACAATTATTAAATTACTGTCCCAGTTACCTCTTTACTTGCACATTTAGCACGTTAGTGTCCCAGTTGCATCTTTACTCTTACATTTGGTATATAACTGTCCCAGCTGTGTCTTTACTTGCACATTTGGTATATTACTGTCCTAGTTACGTCTTTACATACACAATTAGTATATTACTGTCCCAGTTACGTCTTTAGTTGCAAATTTAGCATGTTAGTGTCCCAGTTACCTATTTACTTGCATAAATAGTACGATAATGTTTTAGTTACGTCTTTATTAACACATTGAGTATGTTACTGTCCCAGTTACGTCTTTACTTTCACATTTAGAATATTACTGTTCCGATTACATCATTACTTGAACATTTGGTATATATTTCTCCCAGTTGTGTCTTTACTTGCACATTTAGCACGCTACTGTCCAGTTATGTCTTTAATTGCACATTTAGAATATTACTGTCTCAGTTACGTTTTTTGCAATAAATGTTAGTATGTTACTGTCTTAGTTATATTGCTACTTGCACATTTGGTATATTACTATCCCAGCTACGTCTTTACTTCCACATTTAGCACCTTAATGTCCCAGATACGACTTTACCTGCACATTTAGTATATTACTGTCCCCAGTTATGTCTTTAATTGCACATTTAGTATATTACTGTCCCCAGTTACGTCTTTGCTTCCACATTTATCAGTTAATGTCCCAGATACGACTTTACTTGCACATTTAGTATATTACTGTCCCCAGTTACGTCTTTGCTTCCACATTTAGCATCTTAATGTCCCAGATACGACTTTACTTGCACATTTAGTATATTACTGTCCCCAGTTATGTCTTTAATTGCACATTTAGTATATTACTGTCCCCAGTTATGTCTTTACTTGCACATTTAGTATATTACTGTTTTAGTTACATCGCTACTTGCACATTTAGTATATTACTGTCCCATTTACCTCTTTTCTCGCACATTAACAATACTACCGTCCCAGTTACCTCTTAACTTCCACATTTAGCACGTTAATGTCCCAGATACGTGCTTATTTCCACATCTGGTATATGACTGTCCCATTTACCTCTTTTCTCGCACATTAACAATACTACCGTCCCAGTTACCTCTTAACTTCCACATTTAGCACGTTAATGTCCCAGATACGTGCTTATTTCCACATCTGGTATATGACTGTCCCAGTTACCTTTGTACTTGCACATTTAGTACGATAATGTCCAACTTACCTATTTAGTTGCACGATTAATACACTAATGTCTCAGTTACTATTTACTTGCACATTTTGGTATGTTACTGTCTTAGTTACATCGCTACTTGCACATTTAGTATGTTAGTATGCCAGTTGCCTCTTTACTTGCACATTTAGTATATTACTGTCCCAGTTACGTCTTTACTTGCGCAATTATTATATTACTGTCCTAGTTACGTCTTTACTAGCACATTCAGTACGTTACTGTCTTAGTTACATCGCTACTCGCTCATTTAGTATATTACTGTTCCAGTTACGTTTTTTTCTTGCACATTTAGAAAGTTACTGTCCCAGTTACGACTTTACTTGTACATTTGAAATATTACTGTCCCAGTTACCTCTTTATTTGAACATTTATTACGTCACTACCCCAGGTAAGTCTTTAGTTGCACATTTACTACGTTAATACCACAACTGCACTAAGTATGTAGCCTACTTTTCAACTTTCAAACAAGGCACAATATCTTGCTTTCTCTTGTTTTTTAAGGTTTTGGGTGCTAATCATCGTTCTCAGTTGAAAATATATATAAACCAAAACTGAAACCAAAGTAAAGTAAGCATATTACGTACACACGTATGTAGTGTTTGAGTCATCACTATGGCAAAAAAAAGGGGGAATTCCGCGAGTCAATAAATTAATGAATATTAATATTATATCATGAACAGGTTTCGACATCCAAGACAAATACTTATCAAACAAATAGGTAAAAGAAAAAAAAGAGTTAGTTACGAAGACATCAGCTGGGGAGAATATCCAGGATTTAATTTAGCTATTTCCAGCTGTTTCTAAGTAATAATAACAGCAGTATGAATGGATCTGTATTTCTAATGATTCTTTAAACTAATGTTATTAAGTGCCAAGATGTAAGCTGTTCCGTGAACGTTCGTGTTATTACCATTTTCGCTGTTTTCATTAGATTTATAGATGCCCATCGAACGTGTATACGACCATGTTTACTTTCACTTTCGATCACAAACAATTTCAGAGAACTGCAATGTGTCGTTCTAAGGTGACTTAATGAGATGAGATAAAATGGCTGTAACGATACCTAGCTAATCCATTAATAAAAAATTAATTGTACGACCGTAATAAATCGATCGGTAAATAACATCAGTGACCCGTAGATGGCGCTAATATATGTTCCTTATCCGTCTACATAGGATGTCCGCTAATAATAGCGTTGTGTGTCTGTTTACAGTTTATTGAATGTTATTTGTTGTAGATACGCTTTTGAATTACAAATAGGCTTAAACACTATAGTAACTTATATAATATATATATATATAATGGTATTTCATGCACTGAGCACTAAATTTCTACTCCGTCATAAGAAATCTCTTGCGACTTTTTTTCAATTTTAGGTTGTTTTTTGAGGTCCTGAGTATTAGGAATATAATATAGGATTATCATAGAAGTATAAAATAAACATTCAGTTTTACTACGGAATGAATACTGAAAAGTAACCCTAGGATACCGTGAATGCTGAATAAACAACAAACAAAGACAGAATAAGTTGAAAATCGTTGGGGTGTTTTGAAAGTTTTTGATGTGTAGATAATTCACCTAATGTTTTAAATACTTGAATAAGGAGATTTTTATAACATCTATGTTTATATTTCACTCTGTGATATCTACACATCTGTATGATATGCTTCTCAATGTATACTGGCAACCTTCTCATAAACACCCATTCTTTTACTACAGAACTACTTATGCTGTTCATACCGATCGTTCAAATTATTATAGTGTATTGTTACAAGTAAAATGTAATTGTTAATAATGTTTTGATGTAAAAAACAATAAAATAAAATAACTTTATAATACTTTATTCCACCTTTACACGTTAAAACAGGAGTAGTTTGTTAGCGTTTTATTCCATATGAAACAACAATACTCCTGTTAACTTTTAACTACAGACTAGGTTAGACATAACAATAGTACTACTGTTAACTTTTAACTACAGACTAGGTTAGATGTAACAATAGTACTACTGTTAACTTTTAATTACAGACTAGGTTAGAAGTAACAACAGTACTACTGTTAACCTTTAATTACAGACTAGGTTAGATGTAGCAACAGTACTACTGTTAACCTTTAACTACAGACTAGGTTAGATGTAACAACAGTAATACTATCATCCCAATGAACAGCGTCTTCTCGAAACATTATAACAAGTGTATTATATTTTAGTTGGTTTTTAAGTATAATTTCTCGACCTATTCAGAACATCTGTTTGTAAGCATTACTTCGGTGTCTCTGTGCGAATGACCAACGGATGTTCGACAGTAGTTTCTGTTAACAATCAAACAAACACGTTTTAACTATTACTGATTGTTAACAATCAAACAAACACGTTTTAACTATTACTGATTGTTAACAATCAAACAAACACGTCTTAACTATCATTGATTGTTAACAATCAAACAAACACGTTTTAACTATTACTGATTGTTAACAATGAAACAAACACGTCTTAACTATTACTGATTGTTAACAATGAAACAAACACGTTTAACTATTACTGATTGTTAACAATCAAACAACACGTTTAACTATTACTGTATGTTAACAACTACAAACAACACGTACTTAACTA
>NW_013674272.1:17091-23841 GCF_000517525.1 Limulus polyphemus | reverse complement strand
TACTGTTAACTAATCAAACAAACTACGTTTTAACCTAATTACTGATTGTTAACAATTCAAACAAACTACGTTTTAACTATTACTGATTGTTAACAATTACAAACAAACACGTCTTAACTATCATTGATTGTTAACAATACAAACAAACACGTTTTAACTATTACTGATTGTTAACAATGAAACAAACACGTCTTAACTATTACTGATTGTTAACAATGAAACAAACACGTTTTAACTATTACTGATTGTTAACAATCAAACAAACACGTTTTAACTATTACTGATTGTTAACAATCAAACAAACACGTCTTAACTATCATTGATTGTTAACAATCAAACAAACACGTTTTAACTATTACTGATTGTTAACAATGAAACAAACACGTCTTAACTATTACTGATTGTTAACAATGAAACAAACACGTTTTAACTATTACTGATTGTTAACAATCAAACACAAAGGACTACCTATGCTCTGCCCACCACGGGTATCGAAACCCGGTTTCTAGCGTCGTAAGTCCGCAGACATACCGCTGTGCCACTGGGAGGCTACAGCACAGATGTGGATCTTAGACGGAGACAATTACACGTGTCACAGGTGGGACAGAGGTGAGTTTACGGACTTGCAACGCTCAGATTCGGGATTCGATTCCCCGCGGTGTACACAGTAGATTACTCAATGGGGCTTTGCTTTAAAACAAACAAACAAAACAATCACCATCATGTTTAGATATGTTTTTCACTGCGAGACGTTATTTCGTTGTTGACAACATGGCGTGATTAATTAAGGCGGGCCATTATGGCTTTGATTAAAGAAAGATAGCAGCTTTGGCCTTTACACCTAGTCTGTCGATGCCGACAAACTTCAAAGAAATCCGTTACGGTTCTTATCAAGTAAGTTTCATAACTTCGTTGAAGCTGTAAAATTAATAGCTGCCACTCCCGTTAATGATTCGACCAACTTCAATGTATGTCAAAATCTAAATCAAATATTATCACACTGATTACACAGGACTGCGATGGTTTTATTGTCTTGAAATTTTTACATGTTCTACTGTAATACATGTACGCTGAATCCGAAAATGATATTCATTTTTCTCCATCTCGCACAGATTTTTCACAAAACGTCATATGTACTTTTCCATAAGTGAATCATTTTCATTGAAATCGGGTCACATTTTGTTATGCTTAAAATGTTGACAACCAGTGACTTTAGATTTCTCTAGACCAATCGCGACGTGAGAGCCTTATCGATCGTTCTATAACCCACGAGAAACACACCGCTAGTACATAAACGGTTAACAGGTCGCATGACGTGTCATTTCTGGATAGTATTTGTTTGTGTGTGTGTGCACTTTGACATTATTTTTTTCTTTTCAATATTATCAATCGTCGCTATGGCAACGAGAGGTTGTGTAAATGACCCAAACATATTATGATATTTGTAGTAAATTTATTGTAAAGAAACAAAGGCAAAACAAAAGTCAAAAAAGCGTTTTACGCGTATTTTGGAATAAAACTTGGGGACTAAGACAAATCATGGGATCCGCACAAAGTTTGCACCGTTTGTATCGAAGAGTTGAGACAATGGACTAAAGTAAGAAAAAGTCTTTGCCTTTTGGAATTGCAATGGTCTGGCGTGAGCCTAGAAACCACGGAGATGACTGACATTTTTGTTCATGTAACGTGCAAGACTACAACACTCGAAATAAAAGTGAAATTGTTTATCCGAACCTTTAATCCTGTTGCTCATGGACCTGATGTATCTGTACCTACTCCACCGGAGACTCTTGATACAGTTTCATCTCATTCTGAATCTGATGTCAATAGAAATGATGGCAGGGATTGTTTTCAACCTGAAACGTCTGGTGAAGAACAATTTTTCACACAGGGTGAGCTTAATGATTTAGTGAGAGATTTGGGCCTTCCAAAGGATTCTTCAGAGATTTTGGGGTCCAGAATTTGGGCTAAGAACTTACTTTCTCCAAGGGACATCATTTTACTGGTACAGAAGTCGTGAGATAGAGTTTATACCATACTTTTGGCAAGAAGGTTCACTAGTTTATTACAACAATAGTGCTGAATTAATACCAATACTAGGAGCTTCAGTCTATGAACCAAGTGAGTGACGATTGTTCATTGATTCCTCCAAAAGAAGTCTAAAACGTGTTCTTCTTCACCATGGTAACATATATACATCTGTTCCTATTGCTCACTCGGTTCACTTGAAGGAAACGTACGAACATCTTGAACTTCTTCTTCTTAGTAAGGTCAAATACAAAGAACATGGTTGACTACTTTGTGGAGACTTACAAGTCCTTTGTATGTTGTTGGGTCAACAATCCGGTTATACAAAGTTTTCATGTTTTTTGTGTGAATGGGACAGTAGGACACGAAATCAGCACTGAATAAACAAGCAATAAAGTCAGACTGATACCAGGATCGAAAAACATTGAACGTGAAATTTTGGTCGACACAAAGAAAGTCCTATTACCTCCACTTCACATAAAACTGGGCTTGATGAAGCAGTTTGTATAGGCCTTAGACAAAGATGGCGACTGTTTCAAGTATCTATGTGGGCAATTCTGAGCTCTTTCAGAAGCGAAACTTAATAAAGGGATTTTTGTTGGGCCTCAGATTAGGAAATTAACTTCGAACGAACAGTTCAAAGAGACAATGAGGAAAGTTGAAAAAGAAGCCTTTCAAGATGTTATTGACAAAGTTTTAGGAAACAACAAGGACTCAAATTACTCGTTGTTGAGTTGTAATATGAACTTGAAATCTCGTTTCTTACACTTAAATATTGACCATTTCTCTGAAAACCTCGGTGTCGTCAGCGAAGAACAAGGGGAAGGTTTCACCAAGACATCAGGCAACTGGAGAGAAGGGATCAGGGAAGGTGGAACATCAAGATGATGGCTGATTACTGCTGGTCATTGAAACGCTATTTCGCAAAATAAAAATAAAAATCAGGATGAACGAGGATGCATATTCGTTTGACATCAATGCTCTTCCCTTTTCTTCAGTTTGTTTGTATTTTTGTTAACAAACATAATAATGAAAAATGTTCATTGTGGTAAACGAAATAATAATTTGATCTAAGTAAGAGTTTTTTCTTTCATCTCGATATGTATAAAAACTCTTTACGTGATAGAAAAGAAATGAATATTATTTTCGAAATCTGTGTAGCTGAATAACAGAAAATCCGTTATTAAAATCAAAACAACTTTTATGAAGTTTAAATTCGCAGGCCTTTGTAATCAGACCTAACGAAAACAAAAACAAAAAACTAGAGAAACCTCCGGAAAACATTCCCATTTAAATAATATCCGCCATAAATTAACTCGTTTAGTTTTACTATTAAAATTACTGTGAAGAACTAGCTTACATATCATTGTGTTTGTTTGTTTATTGTTAAGCACAGAGCTACGCGTTGGGCTATCTGTGCTATACTCACCACAATTATCGAAACCCGGATTCTAGCGGTGTGAGTCCTCAGACTTTTCGATGAGCCACTAGAGAGTCATTTCGTGGGGAAAATCATTTTTAGTTCAACATAAAACCTGCCTATGGCTAGAAAGTAACACCCCGAACCGGAAATCTGATGATATATACAAGCATATTATGAATATTTTCACAACATGTTGTATAACTGTTACTTATCACGATCATGCTTCATCCAGTCTTTGGACATCAGTAATCTACCAGAGAGAGAAACATTAAGATATTAATTCCACCACCGTTTTTTAATTCAAAAAACACACTTGATGTGTTTGTTTGTAATTAAGCACAAAGCTACACAATGGGCTATCTCTGCCCACCACAGGTATTGAAACCCGGATTCTAGCGTTGTAAGTCCGCAGACATACCGCTTTGCCACTGGGGGGGGGGGGCTACTTGATGTGATCAAACATAATTTTAAACATATGGTTTTCTGTGACGAGTTCTGTCAAAACATCATCTGGTGTTTCTTAATAAACCTAAATGCCTCGTTATTATCTTCACTAAATAAACTATCAATATCTCGAATAATATTATGATTCCCAAATATGATTTCTTTTCTAATACAAAAATTACTGGTTTTTTTTATAGTTTCATTAATTGGTCACAGATACATTTTATGAGAATTTAATTAATACGAACTTCTGATCAAAGCAAGCTACTATTTATATCAAAATTAAATATAATAATAATAAGTGTACCTAATAAAATATACGTTTCTATTTATAAGGATTGATTAGAATGCATTCTTTCGTCACTTGGATACCCTCGCTGTTAACGGTATTTTCGGTCGTAAACCCAATAATATCTCATAACGTCCTACCAGCTAAGAAGATTTTGGTTAGTCCTTGATCCAAATCTAAGCTAATAGTGCAATTGTAAAACAAGACAATAATAGATATGTTAAACATTCTGGCAAATAACATTTCTGAAATAACAAAGAATGCCTCATTTACGGATGGACCGAACGCGGTCCAGTGGTAGTGCCGATGTGTGAACCTGAGATTCAGTGGTTATCCAAATAAAAAAAAAAATATATATATATATATATATATATAAATATCTAAATAAATACACCCCATGAGTGTTTTATAACAGTGACAGTCAAATCCCGCAATTTGGTTTGACAAGAGTAGCCCAAGAATTGGGGGTGGGTGCTGTTAACTAACTGCCTACCATCTAGCCCATTACTGCAAAATTAGGGGCGGCTAGCCCTCGAGTAGCTTTGCGCGAAATTCAACAAACAAATACATTTAGAACACGTAAACGCTAGTTTTCAGCTTCAAATATTGTAGTAGGTTTAATGTTGTTTAATAACACCAGTATGACGTGTATAAGCAAAACACTTCCCTACTCTCCCTAAAAACATCTTGTAACCAATGAAAACCCATTACATGGCTCCGACAGTTATTGATAACAGTTGTATTTAGTTACCATCAGTCTACGTAATTTAAGGGTTTTCCAATATTTAGGAATATCAAAAGTTATAGGAAAGGAGAGCTTATTTGAATAATCTAACTGAATTTCAGAAATTTTAAAACTTTACTTATCTGGGAGGTTTAGCTTGTGGCTAAATGTCAGATCAATTTTTAAAGAAGAATTCAATGTTCCTAAATAGCTGAATGTTCTTAATTACAGAGCAAACAATATTAATATAAAAAAAACCTTGTCTGAGTTGAAGTTTTCTTCTTTTAGAAACAGAAAACAGATTATAATTAACTGTAAAAATTAACTTTATATCATGTGTTATAAAAGTTCAAAGTTATTACCATGGCAGCAAATCACGTGATATGACCAACAATGTAACGTGCTTTAGTGTAATTAATACCAAACTTATAAGCTCGTAGCTTGCTGTGAAGATAGTAATAATTGTTTGTTTGCTTGCAATTAAGCACAAAGCTACACAATGGGCTATCTGGGCTTTGCCCACCACGGGTATCGAAACCCGGATTCTAGCGTTGTAAGTCCGCAGACATAATTAAAGAGGCAGATAAAGATATAAATGTAGTGAAGATATGATGCCATTTCCTGGTGGACAGACCTAGTCTTGCTGAACATTCCTGATTCGAAAACTTTGTGAAAGTAGACCTAAAATACGCTCCCATACGATATATTGGTATTACACTGATGTAAAAAAATTAAAAAAGAAAGTTACGTGTCACGTGACCGGTAGTTTACTCGCCATATTGGACGTCAAATTTGTCTTCTAATGTCGTGTTGTCTGTCGCTCAGGGATGTCCAGACAGAAAGATATATCTCGAAACTGAATAGTTTCGGAGCAACAGGCGAAGTCAAGATTTATCGAATCTTGTACTGATATGAATCTGTTTATTTCTAGAGCATTGAAGGGATTGCTTGACGTCCAATATGGCGGCGTTGATTGAAACAGCAAATTTCGCGACGTCACATGCAAGACCTCTATGTTAAGCATCTTTTCGTTTAGTTGATGATCATTACCTTTTTGTTTTGCATTAATTGACAAAAAGATATAAAACACAGAATAATAAAGCCTAATAATGTCTTGTTTAAGAATCGTATATTCGTATAGTTTATACTTTAGGGATCATCTTGGAATTAGTATATCTGACATATAATCCTGCATGACCTGGTGGTTAGGGCACTCGACTTGCAATCTGAGAGTCGCGGGTTCAAATCTCTCCCCCCGAACGTCCTTTCAGGTGTGGGGGGACTTTATACTCTGGCGGTCAACCCCTCTATTCGTTGGTAAAGAGTAGCCTAAGAGTTGGCGGTGGGTGGTGTTGACTATCTTCCTTTCCTCTAGCCTATCACTTCAAAATTAGGGATGGCTAAAGCAGATAGCCCTCAAATAGGTTACGCGAAATTCAAAACAGACAAACAGACAGACAGATATTTATATATCTATTTCTTTCACCTTCCAATTTTATTTTTATTTTTAGAGAATAATTAATTTTTTCTCCGACCTATCTATCGTTTTCCTTTCTCACATTCGGTGTGTACCTCTTTTACTTGTTACCCCTGGTGTGTCTTTAGTGGGTAACACCAATATTTATGATATTATGTTTAATACATATATAATCTGTATGTATATATGTAGATCTTATTTTTGAACCCAGTACTTCCATTCTGTTGGAAATACTTCCGGTAGAGCGATCAACGAACTATAGCTTCAAAAGGCATTGAATATAATTATACACTTTCCCAGTGTTTCCTAAAGTGTGGGGCGCACCC
Organism: Limulus polyphemus; assembly: GCF_000517525.1. Classification (NCBI taxonomy): domain Eukaryota; kingdom Metazoa; phylum Arthropoda; class Merostomata; order Xiphosura; family Limulidae; genus Limulus; species Limulus polyphemus. The sequence goes on along the minus strand of NW_013674272.1, from coordinate 17,130 downwards.
CCTAGGAGCGCAAATTATATCTTGGGGGGCACGGGAGAG
>NW_013674272.1:14221-16937 GCF_000517525.1 Limulus polyphemus | reverse complement strand
GGCTGAAAGGGCGAGCATGTTTGGTGTGAAAGGGATGCGAACCCGCGACCTTCAGATTGCGAGTCGAGTGCCTTAACCACCTGGCCATGCCGGGCCACACATACAGCATTTTAATGTGAATCCATTTATTACATATCGCCATTTAACTCACTGTTTCACAAGAACCATATTTATTAAAGGGGGGGAGTGGATGACAAAAGTAAGGGAAACGTTGCTCTACTCTATATACACCTGTTTCGGAAATATAATAACACTACAAAGAAATGAAGTATTTGATTAAAAAAAACTGTTCCTTGTAAATTTGTTACATAGGGTGGTTTCTTTTTTTACATATATTTATATGCCTTTTAATGGCACAGCTGTATGTCTGCGGGGTTATAACGCTAGAAATCGGGTTTCGATACCTATAGTCGGAAGAGCACAGATAGCCCATTGTGCTGTCTAGTGCTTAATTACAAACAAACAAACATATTTATTTTGGTTTGCGCATTGTTCCTGTGTTACAGCGTTTTGTTTCGGAGCTCGCGAACCGAGTTCGAACCCGTGCGATGCCACAAAATATTCCCCGCATTTTAAGTTGTTTATGCGTTACAAGAATGATAGTCAGTCCCTTAACATGGATGATGGATGGTAGAATGGTGTTGACTGGCTGCCTTCCCTCTGAACGGTGGCGGAGAGCTTCGTCGTAAATACAGAAATGGAAATATTTATTTTATAAAGTGATATTTTGAATATTATAATACTTTTGGGGTATCAATAAATCGTTTAAGTATCTCCCTTGTTGGGGATATTTGTAGATTATTGATTCACGAAGAGTTGCATTTAATTTATAATGAATATTTATATTTTAAATTTAGTCAGAAGTATACGTCATAAGTTGTACGCAGTGATTCCCCCCCCCCTGGAAGTTTTGCATAAATAAAGAACATTAAATACTAGTGCACAGGAAGCTAATTAATTCTTAAGCTAACTAAGGACTTTATCCATAAGTTTAAATTTTATCTAATCCTGTTAGTAAGATGACAGAAAATTCATTCTCAGCACATGCGCAATTAAGCAGACATTCAGCACACCTTGCAGGCTTTTCGGGAGAGGAGTTTGCCCCTTTTCTGGTGTTTTATTATGCCCCCTTCCCGGTATTTTATTACCCGTACAAAAATCTGTTTTTCCTCCCCTGTCATTTACACCATTGTCCCTAATTGTCGTGGTTTATTCATCGTTTCCTAGCTTCGGGCGTGTGTAAAAGCAGAAAGATCTTTTGAGTTGACACCGAGAGCAAGGCGAGGCTACATATATAAATGCTAATCTTTCGTACGTCAAAAAAAGGCGGCAGATGGCACGAGCCGATAATCACAAAAGCAGGTCCATCAAACAACAAAACCAAACTCCACGTGCGATGTGTGAGGTTTTTGTGTGTTGTTTTTTTTTTTTAGTATTGCATGATTTTTATTATTATTTCATTCAGATGTATATCATTATATGTTTTGTTTCACGCAAGAAAAGGCTTAATGAACTGGAGCTATTTTTATGTGTTTTAAACGTTTTCACTTCTTTCTGAAAACTGAATTGTTTCTGAGCTACAATCATGTCAGCTAAGCCTAACAACGTACACAAGCCAATAATTCGTCCAATATAAGGTAGGGAAATGCGAGAAAGTAGGTTATTTATTTTGCGCATCAATTTGTAAACCATTGACTGTTTCTATACCGAAACCAAAACCAAACTGATGCAAATAATTTGCATCTATAACTCACGTTATTAAAAAAAAAAGTTACCAATCATATTACCAGAGCTCTCGGAACCGGGTGTGCTGTAGCACCCCCACCTTTACATATTTGACTTATATAGCAACTGTAAATTGTATCATTATATTCATTTTCTGGGGGACAGGCCCTCAGACCCCATAGATTGAGCTTTGATAAGCTCCTTATACTTTCCACCTCTCATTCTAAAATCTGCATGTCTAGCCAAGCATCCTTATTTTGGAACTCCTTCCTACACCACTGTATACATCACTTCACAGTCATGTATCATAACTTCAAGTCCCCCAGTGGGCCAACGGTATGTTTATAAACTTAAAAGATTGAAATTTGGAGTTCGAATCGCTAAAGTGGACAGGGCGCTTATAGTGTAGTTTTGCGCTAAAAGAAACAAACAATCCTAAGTTAAGACACCCACCAAAGATAGCATGAACATACCATAAAATACCAGACATATGTTAATTTTCCATTATTTGAATTAGTATGTAGCTGTCATATGCTAACAATTTAAACACTAAGTTAACAAAAGTACACACATATGTCAACATGTACCAGAATTTACCAGTTCTATATTAAAAGATACCAGACAGACACTGAGAGTTACCAAAAGTAACTAACTGGATGCTAATATTGTTTAGTAACATATAATTAGATATTTTATCAGTCACATATCGGTAGCAGGGGTCACATATCGGTAGCAGGAGCCACATATCGGTAGCAGGGGTCACATATTGGTAGCAGGGGTCACATATCGGTAGCAGGAGTCACATATCGGTAGCAGGAGCCACATATCGGTAGCAGGGGTCACATATTGGTAGCAGGGGTCACATATCGGTAGCAGGGGTCACATATCGGGAGCAGGAGTCACATATCGGTAGCAGGGGTCACATATCGGTAGCAGGGGTCACATATCGGTAGCAGGAGTCACATATCGGTAGCAGGGGTCACATATCGGG
>NW_013674272.1:12161-13437 GCF_000517525.1 Limulus polyphemus | reverse complement strand
CACATATCGGGGCATAGTTGATAATTCTTCATACTTTCGAAATCCGTTTTGTAAAAATGAGCGATTATTTTATACTGAAGTTTTCTACAACAGAACGCACCAAACTTCAGGGTGGAGGATATTTTTGTGGGTTCTCCTCCAGAAAAATATTAAAATGTGAATGCTCCGAGATGAATTTTCAAGGTATTTTTGGAAAATAAGAAATGTCCCGCTGTCAAGCACACAAACACTAATCATTTGAATATTATTTGTATATCTCTTTGAAAGTTTAGACAAATCGTATTTTTGTAAAGGTAATTAAACTCTAGGTGACCACTTTTCATTACAAAATGTATGTTAGCGTAGGCCTGTTACCTGATGCATCGCGTTGCTAGGTCAGGGGGTCGTTTTATCCCTTAAGTGACCAAGTTAGGTTAATGTATTTCACTTCATGCAGAACCACAGACCGCCATGATAACTTGACATCCTAGGTACGGTGTTTATAGCTAAGTTAAACAACATATTATCTGACAAGGAACTTTACGAGTAAATACAGAATATATTGTAAATAAATTACACTTTCTCGATACTTTTTCCTAAACTTGAGATCCTTACAATGGAAACCTACAACAATAAAACAGATAAGATTGAAAAACCAAAGCCTAACTGAGATGATTCATTTGCATAAATAACTCACATTTTAAAAGAAATAGAGTTATCAATCATATGCTAACACTTCAAAGTCTGTTACCATAAATTCAAGTCCTCAATGGGTCCTCACAGACTTACAATGCTAAAATCTAGGGTTCGAATCCTCCAATTGGAAAGAACACAGTTAATCTGTTGTATATAACTTTGCACTAAAACAAACACAAAATACAGAAGTTTACATTCTCCGCCATTTTTAAAAGTGGTTTCACCAGAAACAACCGAAACTATGCTTATTACATCCCCGAGAAAAGCAAGTAAAAACATCAACAACTAAAGGGGAACTCAGTAGAACGTATACAGTAAAAATATCAGTAACTAAAGGGGCACTCAGTAGAACGTATACAGTAAAAACGTCAACAACTAGAGGGGAACTCAGTAGAACTTTTTACATTAAAAACATCAACAGCTAGAGGGGCACTCAGTAGAACATATACAGTAAAAACATCAACAACTAGAGGAGTACTCAGTAGAACGTATACAGTAAAAACATCAGTAACTAGAGGGGCACTCAGTAGAACGTATACAGCAAAAAATCAACAACTAGAGGAGTACTCAGTAGAACGTATACAGTAAAAACATCAACAAC
>NW_013674272.1:4013-11161 GCF_000517525.1 Limulus polyphemus | reverse complement strand
TAGAGGAGTACTCAGTAGAACGTATACAGTAATGTTTGTTGTTGATGTTTTTACTGTATACGTTCTACTGAGTACTCCTCTAGTGTTTGATGTTTTTACTGTATACGTTCTACTGAGTACTCCTCTAGTTGTTGATGTTTTTACTGTATACGTTCTACTGAGTACTCCTCTAGTTGTTGATAGAGGAGTACTCAGTAGAACGTATACAGTAAAAACATCAACAACTAGAGGAATACTCAGTAGAACGTATACCCCCGCCAGGCAGCATATACGGCCCTCAAAAAGTACGAAAAGGTGTTCGTATGTCCGTGATAATCAGCTGAAACGGACCATGTTTGGCAGGAGAATGAGGAATAATATTCTACATATTTCCATCAAATTTCATCACAATCCGATCATTTTTGACTGAGTTATAGAGCAAAAATAGTGTGAAAAATCGGTCCAAATGTATACCAACTTTCGTTAAAATCCATTCAGCCGTTGTCAAGAAATCTTGCTGAAAAACACACAAACAATCAAACACACACAGAGAGAGAGGTGAAAACACAAACTAGGTAACTGTCAGATAAGAGCAAATAGAGTCTTTTTTTTTTTTACAATCATAATTTCTAGTGTGATCGATAGCGGGCATGAAGCTGCACGAGGGTTATCTGCTCTAGTCTTCCCTAAATTTGAATTGATAGACTAGAGGGAAGACAGGTGGACAACACCACCCACTTTTGTCAGACCGAATATTAAGATTTGACCGTCACTCTTATAACGCCTCAAAGTACAGAGAGCGACTTCTATTGACAATAACGGGGCATGATCCACAGGGCCTCAGCTCTACAGTTCGGCATGCTAACCTTTGGGCCACGCTCAGACTGACACAGAGGAAGCTGAACAGATGTTATTTGTATACAACAGTCAAATCATTACATATGGGAAGAAAGAACTTTCGGTGAGACCTTATAATTTATACCAATGTAGACCTCAGAACACGTCTTAGATGTTATAGTCCATTATGACGCTAACAAATTGTTGAAAACCCGAAAACATAACAAAATCTATGCTTATACGACAACTAAACAAAAAACTGTTTCATCAATTTACCAGATTTGAACGTGTGCTTGTGTGTGTTTCTGTTTTTAGCGCAAACCTACACAATGGTTTATGTCCGTTCCATCCACCACGGGAAATCGAACCCCAGATTTTAACGTGGTAAGTCCGTAAAACTTAGGGCTGACACTGGTGAAACGCAATTTTGAACTCCTGCATATGTCTACGTCTGGTTGGTTTGCAAAACTGGTAACTATTTATTCATGAAATAATAAAATCACTACACCATCTTAAAGCAGGCCCGCCGACAGGGGGGGGGGGGTGCAAAGGGAGCAACTGCCCAGGGGCCCGGGTGAATGAAACCTGGTTATGCCGTAAAGCCCGCAAATAATCTTTAGGCTATATCTTCATTTAATGATAAAAAATCATAGTTTTTAGCTTTTCTTTGCATATAGACGCTTGATACGTTAAGAACGACTGAAATAATAATTTGAGTAATAATTAATATGTATTTGTTACTTTATAGATTTAATAGATACTTATTGTTACTTTATTAATGTTTTTACACTTATACCGTGAGGTAAAAACGTCTGCTGCTATGATTTTGTCTGGTTTATGAGCTCGTTGCTGTCCTAATTTAGGATCTTCTTTTTAATAAATTCTTAAAAATGGTAAAAAAGAGAGAGAGAGAAAGGGGGCCCGTACTGGCTCTCGACGTTCCCGTCTAGAAGTAATTTTACTTTGGCTGTATCAAATCAGTACACATAAAACCTAATACCAAAACTACATTATAATACATCAGTTCTATAACGAGAGATTTAACCATGATTAAATACCATATGTAATAAAAGATGCGCTCCACTGTAGTTTGTGTGACTATTACAGGTTGGCAGAGTTGTCATGTTGTCGTTTGGGGTGGAGTACGTTTATGAATTAGAATAACTTTAATTTGTACAGCTTTATACATTAGTTATAAGTTGATATATAAGGCTTAATGTTGAGGTTTACTGTACGGATATGTTTAGGATACATTTCACACGTTCTTGGGATATATTTGCTAAATGTGTTTTTATAATTAAGTGGTTTTAATGGAAAAAATGGAATTATTATACTTAACACGCATGTTTTAACTCGATAGAGCGTCTTAAGCCTAAAAACCTGGCGCTGCAGGGTAATCTTATAGAGATTTGATTAAACCTCGATTATAACAACTTTTCTCATTGAATAGCACGATAAACTTACCATTTTTGTTTGTACAAAGTTGGTTGAGTAAACATACAACCATCTCTCAACTACATTATTGCTCTAACAGAAAATAACCCTTCCTTCGTTTGCGTCAATATCATGCTATTGTCGTAAACTGTATTTTAATATTTTAATTAGGCCCGGCATGGCCAGATGGTTAGGACGCTCGACTCGCAATCTGATGGTCGCGGGTTTGGATCCCGGTCCCACCAAACATGCTCGCCCTTTCAGTCGCGGGGGCGTTATAATGTGACAGTCAATCCCACTATCCGTTGGTAAAAGAGTAGCCCAAGAGTTAGCGGTGGGTGATATGACTAGCTGACTTCCCTCTAGTCTTACACTGCTAAATTAGGGACGGCTAGCGCAGATAGCCCTCGTGTAGCTTATTTAAATCGTGGGTTTATTTAAATACTCTTTCTTTCGGTAATTTGGTGTATCCAAGGTAACAATAATTTCCCGATAACCCAACAATATAATTTTTGAAAAGAGTGTTTATTTAAATACTCTTTCTTTCAGAAATTTAGTGTCTCCAAGGTAACAATAATTTCCCGATAACCCAACAATATAATTTTTGAAAAGAGTGTTTATTTAAATACTCTTTCTTTCAGAAATTTGGTGTATCCAAGGAAACAATAATTTCCCGATAACCCAACAATATAATTTTTGAAAAGAGTGTTTATTTAAATACTCTTTCTTTCAGAAATTTGGTGTATCCAAGGAAACAATAATTTCCCGATAACCCAACAATATAATTTTTGAAAAGAGTGTTTATTTAAATACTCTTTCTTTCGGTAATTTGGTGTATCCAAGGAAACAATAATTTCCTGATAACCCAACAATATAATTTTTGAAAAGAGTGTTTATTTAAATACTCTTTCTTTCGGAAATTTAGTGTATCCAAGGAAACAATAATTTCCTGATAACCCAACAATATAATTTTTGAAAAGAGTGTTTACCTAATTACACTTTCTTTCAGAAATTTGGTGTATCCAAGGAAACAATAATTTCCCGATAACCCAACAATATATTTTTTTGGAAAAAGTGTTCATTTAAATACTCTTTCTTTCACAAATTTGATGTGGAAGAAGATTCTGCCTTATGTTTCGTTGTGTTGTTTTTAGGATTATAAATTTCTAATGAGGATTATTATGTTTTGTTGTTAAAGAAATAACGTAACATTAGTGTTAAAGCCTTTCGCGTTGGTAAAATTACTAAATATTTCTATCAGTGTTTTGTGTTTTCTTTAGTGTAGTTGATATTACTGTAACATTACGTCCATAAATAAAGATCTGAACTTTCCAATATTTTCAAAAAGAATATACTTTTATATATATCTGCAATCGCTAGTATGTATACATTATTTATATAAAGGAAAAGAACCTCTTATCTCCTTGAGAACGAATACTATATCTTTCCTCTCACAAAAGTAGTGATCAACAGGATTGACCACTTTTCTTTCACATCCTACGTAACAGGAACATATGGTTTCAAATTCACCAATCTCGTCAGGTTAAATGTTAAAAAATCATATGAAAACCCATCACTAAAATTCAAAAGTTCTCTGGAGTAAAAATGGAATAACGTTTTATGTTTTTTTTTCTAGAGGAGGATTATAAAGAAAATTTCAAAGCTCAGCTCGTCATTTCTCACAAACGATTTGCCATTAGATGGTTGTATTACATAGGAGTGTTGAGGCTATCGTGGAGATGCAAACCGCACAATTGTCACATATTGTTATTAGGGGCCCCACTATGGTTTCCTTCACATGTTTTCCATGGGTATAAATGTGCCTATTGATTGCAGTGTAGCTAACTCGCCCAGCATAAAATCGACAAGTGTGTGGATGGGGGAAACTAATGAAATGTTATTACACCCAAAGATACAATACCGAGGGAGCTCTCAGGGAATACTACAAAGTACATAAGATCTATACTTGTAGTAGGCCATGAACAGACGGGCCACAGACGCCTTCTGAGGTCAGCTATGCAAGCCAGCACAAGAGTGTCACAGTTCACGTTATGTTGCCCGTTCCTTGAAAGCTAGCTACATCGTGTTCAAGCACTGAAGGAGGCGGATTTAACCCGACGTGTTTACTTTGTTTTTGGCAAGACTGGAAATAGATAACCAATGGCCAAAATCCTGTAGCCTGATGAAGCACACTTAACCCTTTCTGAAGTGTCCGCACGTTCAACTGCATTATATGGATGGAAACTGGTCCACATGTAACATTTCCCACACACGTCCAAGTGGTAATGTGGTGTGATTTCACAGATGACTTTGTTATTGGACCGTACTTTCTTGAAGAACCATCAGCTCACGGGCTGCTGTAAACATACCCAGTAACATATAATGTTCACAACCAATTCGATTCCCTTGCTGCACCAAAGAAATGCGATAGACACTATGGTTTTCCGTGCAAAATGGTCGGTGTCCTCTCTACTTATTGGTAAACAGGTGAAACGTGTTGCAAGATCAGTTTCAGACAGAATCATTTCCTGTGAGTGGTCATAACACCAGTCCATTTCCATTTGTGAAGGTACCTGAAGCCATGTTTGTACCGTGGGAAGTCTTGCACAGTTCAAGACCTCATGGATCCAAGAAGTACCCATCGTACCATGTGAGATGCGTGTTGTTCCTGTAATGTCCTGGTCACTGTTGTTATTGATCGGACATTAGGTCGCAGTGTCACCCCTAATGACAACATATGACAACTTAGGCATTTGTATCCGCATGATATCCTTGACATCCCTGTGCAAATTAACCTTTTTATGTGATACCATTTATGATATATTATGCCTTGAATTGCAAAACGTTCTTCATAATCACCCTGGGCACCACATTTATGTGAATAATGTACTAGAATAAAAGTCAAATGTAACATTTGATGACGTTAGAGGTAATTCTCAATTAATCAACTTATGAACTTCTCATGAGGTTACTTGTGCTCTATAAGAACAATGTTCCAGGTCCTTTGCTGTCCTAGGAACTACTTCCATTGTCGAACTTGGTCATTTCCTTTGTTGTTTAGACACAGTTATATTGGCCTCCTAATGTGGTATCCCACAATACTTAGATCTCCTACATCAATGACTATTCTGAATAACATATAGGAGAGCCTTAGCTCATACTGACTTATGAAATTATCCATATCACACCTTGACATGGGCATACCCCATCCCATAGTTTAGACACAGCTGTAGGGTCTAAATAGTACAAACTTATATAGGATAAATATTGAAGTATGCAACCTTTAGCTAAGCAAAAGGATTAATATAAGTGCATGTCTACAACCTTCGTACATCCACTTTACGAGGAAGTCATATCTAACAGGTGCATTGAAATTAGCAGTTATTTCAACCATTGATAAATATAACTTTGACATTGGTTGAATCCTAAATTTTGAATATGTGTTTGAAGCTAACATTTTATATTTTTAAACCTTAATTCACTTAATAATAAGACAAGACTATTTACTGATTAGTGAAAAGTAATCAAAGTTATGAGGGTTGAGTACGTAATTGTAAAACTATCTTGAATATGCAAATCAGCAAGCCATCTAACAGCCACAGCTGATATAAAGTCGCCGTGGAATCTATTATAACTAGAACTACATTTTGGCATTGTTTGGTATCACCTTGGTAGTGTAACGCCACCGAATAGAATAGATAGAATATGTAGCAGTCCTTTCCCAAGCAAAGTGATCAGAGAGTCAGATTAAGGATTTAGAATTTCCAAAATGGAGATATCTCTTAATGACATTGGAAAACAAAGAAATATGGATTAACTAGATGCACCAGGACCATTTAGAAAAAGACCTGAAATAAGTCATACCCCAATCATGGTAAGGAAAGTGCATCATTTTGTAACAGGAGAGGAACCAGGAACACAAAGGTCAATGGCAAAAGCCGTCTAAGTGCCCCAGGCAACAGTGTGGAGCATAATTAAGAAAAATCTCTGTCTGAAAAAGATACATTAGCCACCTATACAGAAGTTTCTTTCACGACAGATCCGTTCAATCATCACATATATCAAGCAGCTGGAGAATGAAGTGGGTATCCATGCTATTCCATGCAAAACAGGTAATCAGACACAGCACCTATGGATTTCTGTGTGATCAGAATGTTTAAATAGAATCTGAGAAGCCGTCATCCACGTATTGTATTGAACGCATGCAGAGAAGAGTCTCGTGCTTTACACATGACAGTCTAACGAGAAGCTTTTTGCAACTGAAACTATGCTAAGGAGATATTGTTAAGATGCACGGTAGTTGTATAGAGTATGACCAGACGTGGTGACATGAACTGTCATCTTTCTTTCATGGTGAGACTCCAAAATCAATTTATTATAATGTACTCAGCCTCTGTACGCCTAATTTACTTACCTGTTGTTGTAGCATAATTAGTTTATTATCTTATATCGAGTAATGTAAAAAATTACTACTTCAAGAGTACATTGTTATGGGTATCAGGGACGGTAATATGTACACTGAATGTTTTAATAGAATATGGGTGAAGTCCAAGCAGTATTTTTTATTATACACCTGCTAAAAGAAACGAACGTAAAAGCTCACAAGAAGTTGATAAAAGTTGATATGAAAGGGAAGGTATACTAAGCCAAGTTATAGTTAAAAAAAGATACAGTGCATCTGAAGAAAAGATTCGACACAAGCCAAGTTATAGTTAAAAAAGATACAGTGCATATGAAGAAAAGATTCGACACAAGCCAAGTTATAGTTAAAAAAGATACAGTGCATCTGAAGAAAAGATTCGACACAAGCCAAGTTATAGTTAAAAAAGATACAGTGCATCTGAAGAAAAGATTCGACACAAGCCAAGTTATAGTTAAAAAAGATACAGTGCATCTGA
>NW_013674272.1:0-3097 GCF_000517525.1 Limulus polyphemus | reverse complement strand
TTCGACAGTACGAAAAATTACCGTGGCTTAGTTTCAGGGTCTTATTTGATGTTTATAATTTCTACTTTTTGTGAAGAAAAACTGTTTCAATAAAGTGATTTAACAAGGTTTTTAACTGTGTTTTAAATTGACAGCAAGTATGAAACTGTTTTCAAGCCTAACACTACATATTCTGTGTTGTGTTTACTAAGTGATGTAAAGTAAATTTACGACAAGCTCAAAACAAAATCATTTATATATTTTTTTGTGTACAGATGAGAAATAGGCATTCTTACGCAGTTGGCGTGGAATATTTTATAACTTTCGTAACTTTTATAGGTATATCTATAAATCACTTATATTACAGAAAGTTATTCAAAATATACGCGTAGCCTGTTTGATTAGAACAGTTTAAACTATAGGGAGAAACACATGCAACGGCATGGTTTTGAAAATCACAGAGCTCCCTAGTGGGTCAGCGATAAGTTTATTGACGTACAACGCTAAAATCCGGAAGTCGAATCCCGGCGATAAATAGAGCGCAGATAGCCCATTACATAGCTTTGCATAAAACTAACACGCATTTATTATTAATCCAATCTTGGCCAAACTGTTTACATACTGTTTGTTCGGTATTGATGTTGTTGTCTACATGCATGGAGTAATTATTGAATAAATTCCTGAGTAATAACAGAGAAGGTAGCGTGTGATTGGACAAACATGTACGAGTTGTTATTCTGGTCTGTATAAGTTGTTTTGCTAGAACTCTAGGGTACCCCTAGTGTATCCAGAATCCTAAAACATCATTGAATTACAGGAAACTTTGTTCCAGAAAAGTCTACCGGTAGACGCCGAAAAACTACTGCCCGAGATGACTGTGTTTTGGATCAGGTCTGACAAGGTCGAAAGAAGTCTTTCAACACTTTACAATAGGAATCGCATGAACACATTCATTCTAGGTTATCCAGAAGAACAGTGAATAGAAGACTCCCCACACCAGGTTATTTTGCCTGAAGGGCTACCTACAAATAGATATTAACCAGAATTCACCGCCGTCGCCATGTTACTTGGGCAAAACAGCATGCCAACTTACAGTTAGGACACTGGTGACATGTCATCTTTTCAGATGAGTCCTGTTCCCGGTTTTTTAAAGCTGGTGGTAGGATTCATGCTCATCGTTTGCCTGGAGAACAGATGAGAGAAAACTGTACTTCCCATAGGGAATACACAGGAGATGGTGCAGTACATGTTTGGGCAGCTATTAATTGTGGTAGAAAAATTGCTCTTTATATCCTATAGGGAAACGTCAATGGCGCTTCCTACAGGTATCACGTGGAGGCGATATTTTTGCCATATGCTGAGACAAAGTTTGGCAATAAACTTTGTATTCCAGAATGACAACGCCACTACCCACAATGCGTGTATTGTACAGGATTATCTCAACCAGGAGGACGTTACAATATCTCCATGGCCAGCAAAGTCTCCAGATTGTAATCCCAATTGAGAACAGTTGGGCAGAAGTGAGCCAGAAAATTGCTAACCACGGCCCTAAACCAGCTGCTGTAGCTGAGTTGCAGCGCCTTCTAGTGATAAATTGGGATGAAATTACATCAATAACCTCATCGACAGCATGCCACGTCACCTTGCAGAGGTTATTAGAGTATGAGGAGGACCAACTAAGTACTGAATGTATAATATAAACTGATATAAGGTTACAGACACTATTTATAATAATTTGATCTTATATTGTATCATTATATATGTTTTGATAAAGTTTTGTTGTGGTAGATTAAGTGCTGAATTATACATCTTTCTACGGGTGTCTGATAAAATTCTTTGCTGTTCTAATAAACCAGTCATGATGTCCATAGAACCTGTATCATTATACAAATTAATATAACATGCATTTTTCAGTTTGAAAACGCTAAGCGTATTTGTATTCCATCTTAATGATAATGATCGTATTTGTTACAAATATGCAAACATTTTGGCCAAGACTGTTGCTATAATCCTTAATTAATGATGGACTATTACGTTGTATGATCTATATGTAGTATTTGTACATTTAATTTTATGTTTACAATTATTTATTATTTATCTAAGTCTAATTTATAAACACATAATCCTTTCTTATGTGTTTAGTTTCATCCGCATTCCCAAGTCCACTTCCTTCATCCTCCTATGACAATTTTGAAGGATGTGACTTTTTAGGTTCATTTCCATCAAGCAACACATGGAGATGATCAACTGAATTTAGACAGCTGTTTTCGTCGGACACTCCAGGAAAACAAAAGATCAAATAAATTTGATGTTCTGGTAATGTTGCCCATTCTTGGGAAGGAGATAATTAGGATTATTGGAAAAATCTGGGAAAGAAAATTAACTTATCTCTGCTGAGGTTTTTATTCAGAATCATTTGAAGATCGTTTGCTTGGACATCAAGTGGTACGAGTTTATTGAAAAGACTTGTTAGCCACACAAAGAACAGGGGTAGAGAAACATTGCACTGAAGATGACTTTATTGGGTTGCTATGATGGTTTGGGATAGCAAAATACCACATCATCTTATTTCAAAGAAAGCTATGGCTGTATGAGAAGGAAGTCCCTTGATGGAAAGATTAGTGAAGACAGAAGGGAGTAATTAATCACTCAGAGTTTTGTGAAAACAAGAAATGTAAAATAAGTTGAAAGTGTAACACCACTTACTTATACACACAGTAGAACACATAAAACAAACAGACAAGTTATATTTAAAATATCCTGTTAGTCATCACGAAGACATAATAGGGTTTAAATTTCTACCAGGTCTGAAAAAGAGTTACCCTAAAAATCTCAACTGTTAACGGGTTATACAAAGACAAATATACATCATCGGAGAAACGTTATCACTTTGATCTACCAATACAATGTTAGAAGACAAAGTAACGTAGCTATTAATTATGGAACCTTTCTATTGGTACACGAAACGTTGTAGAAAAAAAAAATTGTGGATCTTCTTGTATAAATGGAGAGGACAAAGTAACGTAGCTATTAATTATGGAACCTTTCTATTGGTACACGAAACGTTGTAGAAAAAAAAAAATTGTGGATCTTCTTGTATAAATGGAGAGGACAAAGT
>NW_013674271.1:20987-27454 GCF_000517525.1 Limulus polyphemus | reverse complement strand
TAAGCTGCAGCTTGCCAACTGTTAGGAGGACTATTAAAGAAGTAGATCTATCTTAAGCTGCAGCTGGCCAACTGTTAGGAGGACTATTAAAGAAGTAGATCTATCTTAAGCTGCAGCTTGCCAACTGTTAGGAGGACTATTAAAGAAGTAGATCTATCTTAAGCTGCAGCTTGCCAACTGTTAGGAGATAATATTCACTCCTACTGTATTTTTACTCATCTGACTGACTACATAGTGACTTTTAAATCTTCAGTTGTTGTGGGACAGTTTTCTTTCATATGGATTTGTTCCAGAATTGGGCACATGAACCATATACAGGAGGTTGCCCAGTAGGAAACTTTGTACCAGGAGTTATGGAGTTTGTGCCCCTGCACTTGAGGTCACCTTTTAAAAGGTAATATCTCTCTATATTTGAGGTTTCTGAAACCTGTAATATATCAGTGTACTTATTTAACCTGTTTTTGCTATTGATTTATCGATTTGGTAAGTAAACATTAATTTTACTAAACTTTGTCATGCTTATGATTAAGGTAAACATAAAATGTTTGGGAGGAAAAACTTGACAGAGAAACCTAATATACAGGGTGTCCCAGAAGTCTGGACTTGTAGGGGAAAATAACCATTATATTCTTAAAGTTAAACAAATACATTTCTAATGTCAGTAGTACATATTTCAGGAAATAAAATACCCTGGTGGTACAGTATACCAAGAATTGATATGTGTACGGCTGTTAACGGCATGCAATTGGAATAATAAATAAATTGTGTATTTTTCCCTATGGGTCCAGACTTCTGGGACACCCTGTACAAGGCAGACAAATATAATGAAAAAATAAAATATTATTTATTAAATGTAAAATATTTGTTTTTATAAATGGTTCGATAATTTGTTAATTATATAGTCAAGTGTTTTAATGAAATATTGATAGGAACATATAATCCAAGTGATGTGTGTACTGCAACTCACATAGCCTTAAAGTATACATTACAACATGTGCCTGGGTGTAGTAATTACATCCTGGCATTACATATTGTTTATGAGTATGTTTGTATTGAAGTTTAATGATAAATACATTTTTCTCATTTACCCTAAAATGTAAACAAAAATTTTGTATTTCCATCCATCAGTGTTCATTGGGCTGGTACAGAAATGTCAAGTGTTTGGATAGGATATATGGACGGTGCCGTAAGTGCCGGTCAGCGTGCTGCTTTGGACGTCCTTCGTGTCTTGCATCCATTTTTATTCATGGAAGATGAACTTAGAGCTCATCCTAAAATAGCCATCAAATATAAACCTATACAGAAGTCATTTAATGCAAAGTTTTTTGGTTTGCTGGTGGGTTTAGGCATAGTTGTTGCTGCTGTGGTGTTTAAGACTAAGCTTCCATTCCTTGTGTAAAACTTGGGTATCGTAACAGGGATACTAAATACAAACATTTACCCAGTTGTTGATTTGGGTATTAAAGTGGGAATAATGAAAATACTTGCAGTAATTACTGAATAAGAGTGCTATTTTTGATAAACGTTTTTATGAATGTTACGAGTATCAAATATATAAATTTTTTGTTTCGTATAAGATTTATAAATTTTCAGAAAATGTTAACTTTTAAATGTTTTTATGAAAGGTACAAGTGTATCAGTTAGTGTTCAGCAAATTTGTAAGAGAATCCACTTATTAGCGTAAACAAATAATTAAAAAAGTATTATGGTTATGTTAAAAATAGTTAGTGATTGTTTTGTCCTTCATGAATTATGTATTATTTACTTTTCCAAATATAGTGGACTTTTTTTACCTCAAAGTGGCTAAAACTAAGTATAAGAGTTTTATAACTACGAGTTCAAATAAAAAAAGCTAACTTACAGAAAATCATACATTTGAATTACAATCTTCAAAGTTCAAGGATTATAAAAATTCTTGGACTTTACATAGAATTCTCTACACATACGAAACCAAATGTTCATAAAACCTAATAATTTTCACTGATTAAAGAATAAATTTGAATTTATTTTATGCAACAGTTTCTTTTATAATTTTAATATGCAGCTGAGTGATTAATGATTGTTTGTAGAATCTTGTATATTGAACAACTGAAGTCAGTTCATTTATACTTGGTTATTTGTAGAATCTTGTATATTGAACAACTGAAGTCAGTTCATTTATACCTGGTTATTTGTAGAATCTTGTATATTGAACAGCTGAAGTCCAGTTCATTTATACTTGGTTATTTGTAGAATCTTGTATATTGAACAACTGAAGTCAGTTCATTTATACTTGGTTATTTGTCAAATCTTGTATATTGAACAACTGAAGTCAGTTCATTTATACTTGGTTATTTGTCAAATCTTGTATATTGAACAGCTGAAGTCAGTTCATTTATACCTGGTTATTTGTGGAATCTTGTATATTGAACAACTGAAGTCAGTTCATTTATACTCTAGAAAGTTTTTTCTTAAAATGTTGAAAGGATAATTAGCATCAGTTATAACTTTCAGTGACCTGAAACTAGTCACATTTTCATCCTAATTTTATGTATAAACAGTCACTTCAACAGTAGCAGTTTATGATGTATGTATTACCTGGCTCTATGAAGAATTTTGTGATCTAACTTAATAAAATTGAAATATTTCCTACACATCAATATTTTTTATCAATCTCTTCCACTTGGTTCTGTACTCAGTTCAAGTACTTTTTCTTCACTACAAATGTAATCTCAAATCTCATTTGAGTCCTGGTGTTTGTCTCCACTAAGTTTTTATAGAAAATAATGGTGATGCTACAACATGCACTGCCCATTGCAATTTTTAATCTTATCAGAGATTAATCAATCAGCTGAAAGATACTTACCAATTTATGTAGTACATGCCACCATAAATCATATTTTTATAATCTTTGTCAACATTTTGTGAATTGTTCTTAAGTTCTATTAGTGAAGTGGCCTGAAAATGTGGCACTACCCAAAACAATAATTGTACGATTACTCAAGTAATTAAAAGCTAGTTGAGAAAACTGTCACTTAGTCTTA
Source organism: Limulus polyphemus (assembly GCF_000517525.1). Lineage (NCBI taxonomy): Eukaryota > Metazoa > Arthropoda > Merostomata > Xiphosura > Limulidae > Limulus > Limulus polyphemus. Next base: position 24,431 of record NW_013674271.1, on the reverse strand, counting down.
ACATGACAGGAGTGATCATATGATTTTCTGTTACATTCCTATAATAAAAACGATTTACATAACATTGTTGTAGCTACTAAGAGAATTGTGATTATCTTATTTTGTACATTTTTTCTTAACTACCAATTGATTTTAAATACAATTAGCAGCAAATCATGAACTACCAAACCAGGTAATGGAACATACACAAAACCACACTTTTATTCTAACCAATGTAGCATACAGGTCGGTCCAGTAATTCAAGATGAAATAACAATAATTAAAGCTAACTGGTTTATAAACGTAGTTTAAATTGGTAACCATGCAAATCTGACAGCAAAACAACTTCAACTGGGTTATAGTTCAAATGATGAAGTTCTTACACAGACTTTTATAATTAAGTGTACACTATAAAAAGTATAGAAAATTGATATTTTGTGGCTGCACACCACCTTACGTGTACTCTCATTTATGTTATTGAAACAGCTGCTATTCTGTAGTTTTGGGATCACTCATAGTTACAACATAAGAACTAGCATACTTTTTGATTCCGGGTGGGTTTTCCAACGTTTATTGCAAGCAGGCACAGTTAGAATCTTTCCTTTGTCTGGAGCATAGTGCAGATAAACTGGGATTAATGTTAACATCACACTGCTAAGTGATGCAACTGTAGAGCCTCGTAGTGGTATAACCAACAAGTTTCTTGTTATGCCTTCTCATACAACTACATAACTCAGTTTGATAAGTGAACTTGAGGGGTATAATGATTATTTTATGGACCATGAATGAAACAGTATGCGACACTAGATCACCTAATGACGTACCTTGTGTGTTTATAAAAGTTGGGCTTGCTAAACTCTCAAAAGACTGTAGGAGTACAACTTAAAATGTGGATACAAACCACTGATAAGTTTCAGTGTTTATTTACCAGTCACTCTTTAAAATGTAATATGCACACTTTTGAAATTTTGTATAGGAAAAGTTTCAACCATACCAGCTTTAATCTTTTGTGATAAACATTAGAAGAACCCAGTCAGAGTCAGAAATTGAGTGTACTACATGTCTATGTCTTACAAAACATTATATTGTGAACTCTCCAGTGGTTTAAATATTTACACAATTATAACTTCAGGTTATTTGCAAGGTTGTGCTATTACTTTTTAACATCTCTACTGAACAACTTTTATTTGTAATCAAATCTATTGTAGCCATCATGATAAAAATCATATTCACAGGGCCAAATCGAGTCAGTTATAAACCATTAAACAGTCAATTCCCCAAAAAATGAAGCAAATTTTTTTTATTCATCTTTTACATTTGAGTTAAAAGAGGAAATTGTTTCAAACAAATACAGCATTTTACAATCTAACTGTTCACTGATACTATCGTTACAATAGTCATTTAATAAATTCTGTATTTGGCCCTGTTTATCATTTCTCAAGTACCAAGAATAGTTCCAAAACCTAAGTTTCTTTATCATAATTGAATACACCATGATTTCTGGACACAGTTTGAACCTGTAAAATCTCATCACATTTTCTGTATAAAATTTCAATAAATTATGCAAAAAAATATGCTTCAATACAGACTTTAAAAAGCAATTTAATATGTTGTGTAACAACACATTAGGTAAGCAAGGAGAATCACAGACTAAAAAAAAAACCATTAACAACAGTTTAATTCTCTATCACAAGTACCTAACAACCACAAAATTTAAGTGCTTAGAAAAAACCTGTATTCTCAAAAGTGATACTGATAAATCAGTGCCAGTGAGACTAGATAACACAGTTCAACTATTATTTGGACTCGGCAAGGATTTTGTTTAAAAACACAACAAAAAGGCATGAAACAATGAACACAATAAATGAAATAAGAAGTTCCGACACCTAAGTACACAAAAACCACTAAATATTATTAAGATTACAGTCATTTCTTCATTGATTTACTAATTTGAGACATACTGGTATATAGGTAAACAATGAAAAATATCGGCAGGGTAAATGATGCTATGTTTAACCATCTTTATTTATGTCCCTATAGCAAGTTAGAAGACAGCATAAAGAAATACACCATGGTGCAATGTTGAACATCTAAGACATGATTTTTAAACATTACATGATCTTCAAGTTTATTTCACATAAATAAAAATATACAGGATGAAGTTTAATAATATGCCAATTAGTATTTTATGTACTAAAATATTTCATGGTCTCTGCAATTCATTTTCAAAACAGCTTACCAAAGAAATTGGATCTTAAAGTTATTCATTTCAATTCCTTAAAAACGAAACTCTTGAATGGTTTTTAAAAAAACATTAGTTCTTTACTGGAGATAAAACAAAAAAACTACTAAGAAAAAAAGTTCAACATTCCGATTATGATGAAAAGGACCCTTCGTTTATGTATTTCTAGTAGGAAACAAAAATTAGAATGACCTGCTCATCGGTCACTTATTTATTATCAGAAAGGATGTACTTGTGACATCTGTTTGAAAACAACAACCAGTAACTGTAATAGCTGTATATTTTATTAACTTCTAAAACCAAATTATTTCAACACTTCTTAAATTAAATTCCAAGATAAGTTTTAGTGAAGAGTCATGAAGCTAGATGATTGAAGGACAAGCCTGAACTTGAAAAACAGCTTAGCCCTGATGCACTATTACAAGCAGAGTGATTTTAACATACAGTAGCTGGCAAAGAAAATCTTTCAAGCCATCTGAAACCTAGGAATGCTGCTACACCAATGGTTGGTTTAAGGCAGAGCAGCAAGCATCCATCTCCTCAGTTCCTTTTCAGTTTCTGGCCAACTGTGGTCTTCAGTTGCTGTATGCCTTTAGTGACATACTTATCAATTATTCCATGATGCTTCAGTCCTGGATACATCACCACAGTCAAAGCTACAAAACAGAAATAACCAGCATGAGACCCACTCAAAGAATCTAAACACATTGAACACTTAAATTCACTGAAAATAATATATATAAAAAATTGCCGATTTGAATTTTTCAGTCTTGATTTATTTCACACCCATTTTTTTTGTCATTAAACAATTTCGTGTATTTGCTAAAGGTCCATGAGTTAACTCATCACGACCTCGTAACCATTTTGTGCTCGTTAAAGTTTTCATGCTATAACTTTTAAATTAGTAAGCGAATGTTAATGAAATTTGGCAGATTATCAATAAACATTACAATACTTTCATACATAAAATATCCATTTTTTTTAAAAATAAATCTTAAGGTTTATAAAGCAATGTTTTTCTCGTGTCTTTTTTTTTTTCACATCTTGCCTATCATGCAAAGTAATGTTCATTTTAACATTAAAAATACTTTTATGCATCAGAAAATTTTGAAATTTCACATTTGAAATCTTTGTAATGTCCAGATAGTTATCAAATATTTTGTAAGAAAAAACTATATTTTATCTGTTATTTTCACTGACGAATCTCTGTACAGGTTCAGTAG